>NW_021821341.1:0-82044 GCF_901001135.1 Rhinatrema bivittatum | reverse complement strand
CTGGAGAGATCAGACTCCTCCATCGTATTGGGCTGGCGCATAACTTTCAATCGTATGATGCTACTAGATGCAGCACTCATGAGGATATCTCCAAAACATAAGAAGAGCGATTTCTTGACATTTGGGATGTTTATTTGCAGTCTCTACCGCAACGTGTTCGCATGCTGTCCTGAATGAGTGATCCCATCTGGATTTCCTTATCTACGACATTATTCTACTTTATTTGCTGGATGGCTTCCGTTTTTTGGGGGTTTTTTGTTTATTTTTCTTTTTGTTCTTTTTTTACTTTGTTCTTTATCTATTCTCATCAGTGGACGATGGACATGGGGGGTAGGTGGGGTTTGGGGTAAAATGTACTAACTGAATTACTTATGTTTATTGTTAGGTGAGAGTGGTTCAGAGACACACCACACTCCTCTTGGTTTGTTTGTTTATGCTACTGTTGAGAGAAAAACAATAAAAATTGTTTAACATAAAACCATGGAAGTCCATGACGAACGATCTGGTTATTCTGGCAAAAATTCTAAAGGCCCAGAAAAGGAGCATGATCAGAAGGTTCTGCAGAAAAAGAAAGACTGAAAGTACTTCCATGTGGTATATAGCATGCTTGGGCATGCCCAGTGAGGCACAATTAAAGTTCTAGAAATGATGACATAAGTTTTCATTGCCGGACTCCACTGGATTAGATCACCCAGATGTGAAGGCTGCCATCCTGCTTGTCCTTGGAGAATATCAACATGATGAAAAAATCCATGTATCAACCTATTTAAAAGCTTGGAGATGCCTCCTTTAAGTAGTAGTCCTTTTCCTCTATGGAAATAGAATGATGACTGAATACATCTAAGCAAAAATCTAAACGTTGTGGTTTGTACATTTATAAGGAAAGATAGTGCCAGAAAAGAAACAAAATCAGACACACTGCATCAGGCCACCTTTACCTCTCGTGTTTGGAAGCAGACAGCTTCTAAAGCCGCAAAGGCAATGTGATTTTTATTGGTAAACTGAGTAAGGCCACAGATGGTACTGCAGAGAAAAAGAAAGAATGAAAAAATTAAGGACAATCATATTTGCATTGGTAAAAGCAGTAACTGTAAATATAAGCAGAGCCCCAAGTAATTTTTTTTTTGTGCTATTTTTACTACTTATCTTCTACTACAACTATTTATGATGAATTTAAAGCTAAACATAACAAATCTCGCTGCGTTTCATGTTTTAAGCTCCCTTTCACTCTGTGTAATTGTGTTTTGTTTTGTTTTTTGCGCACTCTCCTCCTGCCAAGGGATATGGAGAGCAGATCACGTCTGAGCCGAGTGCAAGATCCTTCAAGTTGGCTGCTGTAAAACAATAGTGTGGACTCATTCTATCATAATCTACCTTTTTAAAGTTATATGTGCCTGTAATAGCTTTCCTTAATGTCCTCCCTCCAGTGATTTCATGACAAATTTGACTGCCTTATAACTGCTATTGCTCAGCAGCTCCACAGCAACCTCATGCATTCCACTGAGGACTAGTTTTAAAGTAGTTGCTCCTCTTATCTTTTCTAGGACCAGTTGCTCCATGAAGCGGTCATTTATAGCACTTAGAAATTTAACTTCTAGCATGTCCTCATGTTTGCATGACCAAATCAACACTGGAGTAACTGAAATCTCCCAGTATTGTGTTGCCAAATTTAATTTGCTTTTTTAAATTTCAGCTACCATTTCAAAATCCGTTTCGTCATCTTGAGCAGGTGGCTGGTAGTATATGCCTCGCAACCATATGCTTCTGAATGACTGTTGGTTTTCCCCCAAGGTCTAGTTTAAAAGCTACTAAATCTTTCAAAAAGTTATCAAAAGCAGCCTGGTTCCACTTTAGTCAAGGTGGAGTCTTTTTGGTTGAAATAGGCTCTCCCTTTTCCAGAATGTTGCCCAATTCCTAACAAATCTAAAGTATTCTTCCCTGTACCATTATCTCATCCAATCTGGAGTTCAGTCTGCTTCTGGGAAGCAGACTGAACTATTTCATTTCTGCAAATGAAATAGGAAGCATTTCTGAGAATGTAACCTAGGAGGTTCTGGATTTCAATTTCCTTCCTAAGAGCCTAAATTTAGCCTCCAGAATCTCCCTCCTGCACCTTCCTATGTCACTGGTACCCAAATGTACTATAACAGCTGGCTTGTCCCCAGCATTATCTAGGTGGTGCATGAGGTCCACTACCTTTGCATCAGGTAGACAATTTACCAAGTGATCTTCAAGCTCAGCAGCCACCCAGATATCTACATTCCTAATGACCGAATCACAGACTACAACCTAACCATTTCCCCTGGAAACACGCCCCTGGAAAGAAGAAATATTATTGGTGCAAAGGATAACGCATCATCTGGAGGGTAGCTAGTTACAGGAACACATCCTGCCATACCAAGGAAATGGTCTCCTTCCAGGTGACTTTGCTCCTCCAAAGCAGCACAATGAATGCTGAACGGAATTAGGATTGCTCTATCTCCCTGAAATTCTCCTCTATTCAGTCTCTCTCTCTTTCTATCTCAACTCCTCCAGGTCAGTCATTCTGGTCTCCAGAGATCAGACTCATTCTCTGAGAACCTAGAGTTCTTTGCATTGGGCTCACACATACAACCCCTCACCAACAGGTGGATAAATCATACATGTGGCACTCAGTGCAAAAGACTAAGAACATGCCATACTGGGTCAGACCAAGGGTCCATCAAGCCCAGCATCCTGTTTCCAACAGTGGCCAATCCAGGCCATAAGAACCTGGCAAGTACCCAAAAACTAAGTCTATTCCATGTTACCATTACTAATGGCAGTGGCTATTCTCTAAGTGAACTTCATAGCAGGTAATGGACTTCTCCTCCAAGAACTTATCCAATCCTTTTTTAAACACAGCTATACTAACTGCACTAACCACATCTTCTGGCAACAAATTCCAGAGTTTAATTGTGCGCTGAGTAAAAAAAGAACTTTCTCCGATTAGTTTTAAATGTACCCCATGCTAACTTCATGGAGTGCCCCCTAGTCTTTCTATTATCCGAAAGAGTAAATAACCGATTCACATCTACCCGTTCTAGACCTCTCATGATTTTAAACATCTCTATCATATCCCCCCTCAGCCGTCTCTTCTCCAAGCTGAAAAGTCCTAACCTCTTTAGTCTTTCCTCATAGGGGAGCTGTTCCATTCCCCTTATTTTGGTAGCCCTTCTCTGTACCTTCTCCATCGCAATTATATCTTTTTGAGATGCGGCGACCAGAATTGTACACAGTATTCAAGGTGCGGTCTCACCATGGAGCGATACAGAAGCATTATGACATTTTCCGTTTTATTCACCATGCCCTTTCTAATAATTCCCAACATTCTGTTTGCTTTTTTGACTGCCGCAGCACACTGAACCGACGATTTCAATGTGTTATCCACTATGACGCCTAGATCTCTTTCTTGGGTTGTAGCACCTAATATGGAACCTAACATTGTGTAACTATAGCATGGGTTAGTTTTCCCTATATGCATCACCCATCTCACTGCTGGACTTCTGTCTGTATCTTAATTTTGTTAAATTGCTAAAGTTTTAAAAGCTGGCTAAGGGGTAGGCATCTCTCTCTCAATTTAAGGGTTTTAACATTGACTTGTGTGTTTTAAATGTATCACTTGTCTTTGAAATCTAAGGATTTTAAATTTGATTACTAGGTGACCAATGTTAGTTTGTGAATGACCAGCAACAGGACTAAAATGACACTCCAAATTGGCACTCCAAAAAACAGAAATTATTTATCTTTCAAGATATCCATCAGATTCGATTACATCAGAAACATTAATAAATAACCAATCAATTAAACTCTCCAAAGATGTCCGCAATCTTGGAATTCAAAATCGATCAATCTTTACACATGCAAACTCAGATAAAAACAATCTAACCCGGATCATCGCACCATAAATTACAACTACTACATCATGTAAAACCATTCTTGGAACCCAACGATTTTCGGAGTATTCTACAAACACTTGTTTTCATCTATGGACTACTGTAATTCACTACTTATTGGTATTCCTAAATATATAATATACCCACTACAAATCGTTCAGAATACAGCCGCTCATTTATTAACCAATATGTCCAGCCGTGAACACATCAAACCCATTCTAAAACAATTAAATTGGCTACCTATATCATTTAGGATCCAATATAAACTTGGACTAATTGTTCATTCATTTATTTTATTTTATTTATTTATTTGTGTTTTTCTATACCGGCATTCACAGAAGTTCGTATCATGTCGGTTTACATAAAACAAGGGGTGAGCAATACATTATAACGTACATAGCTAAAACGTAAGAGTATACATTACAAAAGTATAACAAGTGCATAGAAGAAAAAGTTACAATAGAACAGGGGTTATTCTAACTGGGATTAGAGTTAGAGGAGAGATAAAAAGTTTAACAAGAAGTAAAACATTGTAGTGATTGGTTGGTATTGTCTGTTTCAGTTTAATAGAAGATGCTCAGTGTTGCTGCATTTGATGGAAGTGAATCATTAAGGGTCCGGAAATGCTTTCATGAATTTATTGGTCTTCAATCTACACTCTCGGTGGACAAATGCTATTATGAAACTCTATTCTCCCTCCAGATCTTTCCGCTTGGCAAATCAATACTTCCTAGATATTCCATCTCCTAAACTCATTCGCCTTGACAAAACATGTGAAAGAGCACTTTCTGCAGCCGGCCCAATATTTTAAAACATGCTGCCAAAAGAATTAAGAACCTGTGAAAACTCCAAAATATTCAGAAAGGTGTTAAAAACATATTTATTTAGAATTGCTTTTAATGATTAATTTTATTTTATCTTCTGTTTGTATTATCATGAAATTATGAATGTTCGTTGTAATCCGCCCTGAATGAAAGAAGGATGGACTAGAAATCATTTTAAAATAAATAAATAAATCCATAAGGGACATAATCCAAGGGCACTGGGGGCACTGATGAAAACCCAATGCCATTATAAAAAAACAGCCGTCAAGTGGTTGATAACCGGCAGACCCTGAAGGACTCTGCAACTGGGAACAGACTACACTGAAGATGAAGAGGAACCCAGTGTATGAAAAGTCAAAAAAACGACCGTGGAACGAAGTTTTCCAAAGAAAAAAACCCCCACCAACTCCACAACTGCGAGATGTCAGTTCTGCAGAAAAAGACACTGAAGTGGGACCCCCACGTGGACCCGTGGATAGTGGCATGCTGGGCATGCTCAGTGTGCCAGTCAAAGTTTCTAGAAAATTTCTAGGACTACATCCGATGATGTCACCCATGTGTGAGGACTACCATCCTGCTTGTCGTAGGAGAAACATACCAATGGAAGGCATGGATAGCAGTTCCGCACACTGCCTGATAAAGACTGAAGTCTTTGCAAGTAGCTAGTAAAGTACCTGAGCCCTATGTGATACAAGGTGTATAGGAAAGGCTACAAGAGACAAGTCTAACAAACTAAGACATATTTGCTAGGGATCTGCCCAAGTTCAATGCTGTTGAGCCAATCTGCATGACTATTACTGGGAGAATGAGTGAGCCATTGGAGGCTGGGTAACTACATTCAAAAGACTGCAACATACTCATATCTGGTGGACACTTAAGGAATTCTCTATTACTGTAATTGCATGATCTGTGAGTAGCTGAGCATCCAGCTTTACAAAACTGCTGTGGAGAGCATATAAGTGGTTCAATTCAAGGGCCTAACAATCCCTCCTGCTCAAGTACATACCCAAACATGGAGAGTAGAGGATAAGTGGGGAACAGTAGTGACAGGAAACCTGAGCAAGCAGGCACACTCGTTAGACGTGTGGGGCCAAGCAAGGCAGCTAGGAGAGAATAGGTCACTGATTCCAGGCACAGATCAGTGACTGCATGCACAAAAATGCACCATCTACACTCACAGGGACTTAAATCTGTAGAGCATGTTACAATAGAAAGTTGTGCAAATACTGAACAAAGAAAAGGAGATGTTATAAATTTTAATATTTATGCAACCTTGTGGTTGATTATTTCTTCACTGTTTTCTAATTCCTCTCTCTTATTTTAACAGTGTGTAGTGCTTACTGGATAATAAAACAAATGTGAAACGATTCATCTTCTTAAATGGTCGAGATGAACTTACGAAACTTCATCATTGTACTAATCACCATGACCATCATATAGAGTCACTGTACATTCATAAAAAGACTTAATAAAGACTTTAAAAAGACTGTGTCTTGAATATAATCATTGGTCTTTTCAACAAAATACTTTTTTGGAAGGTTATTTTTTCAAGTATGCAATTAAAACCACTTAGCTTTTTTAGCAAATTTGTACATCTTTAAAAAATGCCACTCGACACTGTTTCATGTGCCGCCGCATCAGGAGCAAAAATGGAGACTGTTACTTAAACTCTCAACCTTCAATCAAATGGCAAATAAGATTAAATATCGCTACTCTTAAAAACACGCCCACTATTTATATGCAAATGTATTACAATGGCTGGTCTTAACATAAGAACATAAGACTTGCCATACTGGGTCAGACAAAGGGTCCATCAAGAGCAGTATCCTGTGTCCAACAGTGGCCAACCAAGTCCCAAGTAACGAAAATTTAATATGTGTGGTCTATGTAAGACAGCCATCATGTCATATATTTGCATACAGAAAGTTTTTATGCATTTAAGAGTAGTGATAATGAACATTATTGCTATTTTGATTGAAGGCTGAGGAAGGAGACAGCCAAAACTGCAGATTCTTGTTGCCAGTTAAGTAAAAAGTAAAAGTTAGCCTTAATTTAGACTGCTTTCTTGGTGATATTCTTCTGCATTTCTGTAGTGCAAGCCCTATAATCTCTCTATTTTTCTAGGTAGTCAGCTAATCTGGGGGAGGGGCTGTTCAAACTCAACAACAGATACAGAGTCCAGTGAACAGCCCTGGGCAAGTGTTAACTGTTTAACTCTCTCCCATCCTACTCCTCTCTACCCACCCACCCCTGGGTTTGTTCTTCTAATATTGTCTGCCTGGATACATAATTGGAAACAAGATAATTTGGAAATTTCTTAGGTGTTCTCCATCAAATCAATTGAGCAACATGAGGACTATCCAATGTAACAATTGTGGAGCCTTTATTTTGAGGCAAATCTGGAAACTTACAGTTTGCCCCATTTGTTCAGAACTTTCATCCAAGAAAAAAAAAAAAAAAGAGTTGGCTCTATTTATTTATTTATTTTTATTTATTTAAAGTCTCTTCTGTACCGATAGCCGTTCGCACATCGTATCGGTTTACATCAAACAAAAACTTTTGGGCAGGGCCCTTACAAGTAACAGTCGAAGAAAGTTAACTAATGACAAGGAAACTAAATAAGTTAAAGCTGAATTAGCTGCAATAAAGAAAGATCAGAAACTACCAAGAAATCCTCACATACTTTACAGTATTCAGGAATCATTTCCCAATTACCACAGAAAAATCAAAAGCCCAGAAAAAAGGGGTTTACAGTGGGTTCAGATAGGTTAAGGCCTGTGACCCAAAGACACCCATTCCTTACAATTGTGCAGCCCACAAGTCCTTTCCCCACTTTCACAGAGTGTACAGAACCCCAAGAACATCTGGATTACAATGGGCTTTGGTAGAGTAAGACCTGTGATGCAGAGACACACGCTCTCTCAAGTGAACAAGTACAAAATGCTTTCTCTGTATTAGATAATGAAGAAGCTCTTGCGGTAGAGATTGAAGTAGTTATCTGAAAAGAAAGAAGAAACCCAATGCATGCAGAAATTCCATAGTACAATCAATAACTATAAGAAAAAGCTCATTTTGCTGGGTGACTCAGTCATCAGAGGCACTAATTTGGGAACACTACTGTTAAAAGCCTTCCAGGATCATCGGCCAGTAGAAATGCTATTCAAATAGTCAAAGTGATCAAAGAAGAAAGCACAGACTCTAAAGTTGATGTCATCCATCTGGGAACCAATGACCTTGCTAGAAATAGCATCCAAGTGGTACAGAGAGATTTCCAGTCTCTGGCGAAGCAGATTAGTCACATGGCGAAGACTATTGCCTTTTTAGAAGTATTACCTTTCATGGAAAGGGGAAAGAGGCTAAGCCATATAGATAACTTCAAGGTATGGCTTAAAATTTGGTGTAAGGAACAAAGTTTTGGATATATTGGAGGTTGGGGCTGTGTATGGAACAGGAAAAGGCTCTATGTCAAAGATGGCTTACATCTGTCTGTGGCAGGAAAAAGGATCCTAAGAGATAAATTCAAATCCTATGCCATAGGGCATTTAAACTAGATGACTGGATGGCAGAAGGAAATTAGAATATCACCCCTCCCAAATACAAATGAAATGGGTGAAGTGGATAACAAACGTCAGCTGAATAAAGCACAAAAGAAGATCAAGAAAAGCAGTTAACCTGAACGAGAAAAACTAGAAAGCTATAAGCACAAATGCTCATAGTCTGTGCAATAAAATCCCAGACCTGCAATTCCTAATGGTGGAGGCTGACTTAGACATTGTTGCTGTTATGGAGACATGGTTCACGGAATCTCATGAATGGGATATGGCCGTACTGGGTTATAACGTTTAAGGAAGGACAGAGGATAGAAAAAGGGGGAAGGGTAGCTCTATGTCAAAAACAATATCCAAGCAACTAAGCTGCAAGAAGCATTATGAGCCGACCTAAACAAAGATGGTGCATCCATTTTTACTGGAGTGGTTTACAGGCCTTCAAATCAAACGGAAGAACTAGACAGAGATCTGGTTGAAAACATCCAAAAGGTGGGAAAGAAGGGAGAAGTGTTGATTGTTGGAGATTTGAATCTGCCAGATGTAGACTAGAGAATCCCTTCTGCAGATATAACAGAAGTAGAGAGATAGTGGATGCCCTGCAAGGGGCTCTGTTCAAACAAATGGTAATAGAACCCACAAGGGAGGGAGCTATACTCTATTTAGTGCTCACTAATGAGGATAATATCTCTAATGTCTGGGTGGGTGCCCACCTCTGCACCAGTGATCAAACAATATGCTTTGATATTGCAAATAGGACATGGAGAAGTCACATGAAGACCCGAGTTTTGCATTTCAAAAATACAGACTTTGTTGAAATGGGGAAGTACCTGGAGGGAGACCTAGAAGACTGAGAGAAAAATGAGAGAAGTGAACAACAGTGGGCCAAACTAAAAGGAACAGTTACAAAGGCATCTAATCTATATGTTAGAAAAGTAAAGAAAAGCAAGAGAAATATGAAACCTATCTGGTTCTCAAAGGAGGTGGCTGATAAAGCAAAAAGAACAGCATTCAAGAAATATAAAGGATCCCAAAGGGAGGAACACAAGGAAGAATATCTGGTGAAAATGAGGGAGCCAAAGAAATCAAGAAAGCAAAAAAATCAGGTAGAAAGAAAGGCTTGCCAAAGAGGTAAAGCAAGGCAACAAAACATTTTTCAGCTACATTAGAGAAGGAGACTGCGCATCACCTAGGCTTCTACCTGCCAGCCGATCCAAGGCCAAATTTAAACGGGTGGCTGTCATGATGGCCTGTCTGACGAAGAAATGGCAGAAATATTAAATAAATACTTCAGTTTGGTGTTCACTAAAGAAGACCCTGGAGAAGGACCATCGCTAGTTAACAAGAAAATGGAGGGGGGTGGAGTAGACGAAGCTCCATTTACAGAAGGGAATTTATGGAAAAAGCTAGGAAAACTGAAAGTGGACAAAGTCATGGGGCCTGATGAGGTTCATCCCAGGATACTGAGGGAGCTTAGAGATGTGCTGATGGGTCTGCTGCGTGACCTGTTCAATAGATCCCTGGAAACGGGCAATGGTGCCGAGTGATTGGAGAAGAGCGGGAGCAGAGAGGAGGCTGGAAACTACTGGCCAGTTAGCCTCACCTCATTGGTGGGAAAAGTAATGGAGATGCTGCTGAAGGAATGAATAGTGAACTATCTACAGTCAGAAAAATTGCTGGACCAGAGACAGCATGGATTCACCAGAGGAAAGTCCTGTCAGACAAATCTGATTGACTTTTTTGATTGGGTAACTAGGGACTTGGATCGAGGAAGAGCCCTCATTGTCATCTACTTGGATTTCAGCAAAGCTTTTGATACGGTCCCACTTAGGAGGCTTGTGAATAAAATGAGAAACTTGGGAGTGAGCACCAAGGTGGTGGCCTGGATTACAAACTGGTCGACGGATAGAAGACAACATGTGATGGTAAATGGAACCTACTCTGAAGAGAGAGCTGTGTTAAGCGGAGTACTGCAAGCATTGGTGTTGGGACCGGTCCTGTTCAATGTCTGTGGAAGGAATAGAAGGTAAAGTTTGTCTTTTTTGTGGATGATACTAAGATCTGCAGAGTGGACACGCCGGAAGGAGTAGAGAGAATGAGACATGATTTAAGGAAGCTTGAAAGGTGGTTGAATATATGGCAGCTGAGATTCAATGCCAAGAAGTGCAGAGTCATGCATCTGGAGTGTGGTAATCCAAAACAGCTGTATGTTTTGGGGGGTGAAGGGCTGTTGTGCATGGAGCAAGAGGGACCTTGGGGTGATAGCATCTAGCGATCTGAAAACGGCGAAGTAATGTGACAAGGCGATAGCTAAAGCCAGAAGAATGTTGGGCTGCATAGAGAGAGGAATAACCAATACGAAAAAGGAAGTGATAGTTCCTTGTACAGGGTCCTTGGAGAGGCCTCACCTGGAATAGTGTGTTCAGTTCTGGAGACCGTATCTCAAAAGGGACAGAGACAGGATGGAGGCGGTCTAGAGAAGAATGACAAAAATGGTGATGGCTCTCTATCAAATGACTTATGGGGAGAGGCTGAAGGACCTAAATATGTATACCCTGGAGGAGAGGAAGTGCAGGGAAGATATCATACAGACATTCAAATACCTGAAAGGTTTTAATGATGCACAATCAACAAAACCTTTCCGTTGGAAAGAAATCAGTAAATCTAAGGGTCACTAAATGAAAGGACAACTCAGAACCAACGTTAGGAAATATTTCTTCATGGAGAGAGTGGTGGATGCCTTGAATGCCCTTCTGGAGGAGGTGGTAAAGACAAAAACGGTGAAAGATTTCAAAGGGGCATGGGATAAACACTATGGATCCCTAAAGGCTAGAGGATGTAAATGAAGAAAAGAGTGCATGGGGTTAACTTGCTGGTGTGGTGGTTACTACCCTTAACAATAAGCATTCATACTGCTGATGCAACTCCATTATTGCTCTTTGCTTTAACGGCTGTGGGAAAAGAGGAAAGGGGAATTAGATTCAGACTGCAATCAAGAAGGCCATTGGATTTTACGGTCTGGGAAAACTAAAAGCATGGGGGTAACTTGCTGATGCGGCTGTTACTATCCTTAACCAATAAGCCTGATACTTGGAAGCAACTCCAACACTGCTCTCTGCTTCAATGGCAAGAGGTAATAGGGAATTGAACTCAGACAGCAACCAACAAAGGCCCTGACTGACGGATTGGGAAACTAAGTAAGGGAATGATCTGTATGGTGCAGCAGATGCCAACATAAGCTTGTTGGGCAGACTGGATGGACCATTTGGTCCTTTTCTGCAGTCATTTTCTATGTTTCTATTTATAAGTAACAGTCTCCATTTTGCCCTGATGCAAGCAGGCGAAACACTTGCAAAGTGTCAGGCAGTATTTTTTGAAGTTGTGCACATACGCTTTTAAAGCAAAAGTGAAGTAATTTTAATTGCATACTTAAAAACAACCTTCCAAAAAAGTTCTTTGTTGAAAAGACCAATGATTATTTTCACGGCACAGTCTTTTTAAAGACTTTAACAACTAGTTTATGAGTGTATATGGCATCTCTATATTTATGGCCATAGTGATTAGTACAATGATTAAATTTTGCAACTTCAGAGTTTCACCTATCTGGGTTTACTCAATACGGGTAATTAAACATGGCACCCATTCACTAGCAACTTTCAGTTGTCTTAACTGTTATGCAAAACATATGTTGCTGTCAAAGTGATGGGCAGTGATGATCATTTTTCAAACATACATCTGTATCAATAAAAAAACAAAACAAAAAAACAAAAAAAAACAAACCGCTAGTGAACGTAGAGATACATTCTTACCCTCTTGCAGTAGGATCCCAGTATGGTGCATATAATCCTGAGAATGCTGGGACAAAATAGCAGCCATAAGACGAACCAACCTCTGAAGCAAGTTTTTCTAAAATGCACATAGAAAAAGATGAAATAGCTTAGAGCTGATAAGTTTTGAAAGTTAAGAGACGTTTAAGATGATATTGAAGTCAAACAATGAACTAGTATTAAATATACAAAAGCACTCATGCCTGCCTTAATAGATGTTCAGAGATGAGGGTATTTAATGGAATGGCAATTACACAATAATGCCCCTCTGTCAAGGTTACTATCACTGCTGGAAAATGGAATTTAAAAAAAAACTAGCCAGAATCATTTTAAAAAAACGTTACAAGTCACTATATCAGCAGCAAGATTCAAGGCCTTTAATGTCTGTTTATCCATTTAATCTGGTTGCTAATTGGCCGCAAGAAATCAATGTTATATTTTCAAATAAAGAATATACGACTTACCATACTGGATCAAACCAAAAGGTCCAGGAAGCCCAATATCCTGTTTCCAGCAGTGGCCAATCCAGTTCACAAGTACTGGGCAGGATCCCAAGGGAGTAGATAGATTCCATGCTGCTTATCCCAGGGATAAGCAGTGGATTTTCCCAAGTCCACCTTAATTGTTGATGGACTTTTCCTCCAGAAACTTGTTCAAACCTTTTTTAAATGGAGCTACACTAAAGCAAAATTGCTTACCTTGTAATAGGTGTTATCTCAGGACAGCAGGATGTAGTCCTCACATATGGGTGACATCATTGATGGAGCCTATTGCGGAAAACATTCTGTCAAAGTTTCTAGAAACTTTTGACTGGCACTCTGAGCCCACTGAGCATGCCCAGCATGCCATGATATTCTCAGCCACAGGGGTCTCCCTTCAGTCTCGTATGTAACAGTAAACTTTAGCAAAAAATAAAATAATAAAATGTATCAGACCCAACTCCGCGGGGTGGCGGGTGGGTTTCGTGAGGACTACATCCTGCTGTCCTGGGATAACACCTATTACAAGGTAAGCAATTTTGCTTTATCCCGGACAAGTAGGATGCTAGTCCTCACATATGGGTGATTAGCAAGCTAGAGGCTGAGTCATTTTGTAGTGAAGCAACACTGAGTATTGTTGGTGAAAATGAGGCAGCCGAAGATCAGAACAGGTTGGGTGTAGAAGGAGTGGGATTATACTGGAAACAAGTTCTTTAAGACAGATTGTCCATAAGCTGAATCTTGTCGTCCTTCTTTGTCCAAACAGTAATGAGCTGCAAAGGTGTGAAGAGAACTCCATGTTGCTGCTTTACATATGTCAGACTGGCACTGAACGATAGTGTGCTACTGAGGTGACATTGCTCTTACTGGATGCGCCTTTACTCGCCCTTGGAGAGGAAGGCCTGCTTTTTCATAGCAAAACTGTATGCAATCTGCTAGCCAGTTGGAGATAGTATGTTTACCCACTGCTTTACCCGGTTTGTTTGGATCAAAAGAAACAAAGAGTTGAGTGGATTTCCTGTGGACTGCAGTGCGGTCTAAGTAAAATGCTAGCGCACACAGTCCAAGGTATGTAAGGCCCGTTCTCCTTGGTGAGAATGAGGTCTTGGAAAGAATGTGGGTAAAACTATGGATTGGTTCAAGTGGAATTCCGTAACTACCTTGGGAGGAATTTTGGATGTGTACGGAGAACCACTCTGTCATGTAGGAATTTTGTATAGGGTGAGTACGTGACAAGTGCTTGTAACTCACTAACCCTTCTAGCCGATGTAATGGCTATGAGGAAGATAGTCTTCCATGTGAGAAATTTAAGATCACAGGAAGTCAGGGTTCAAAAGGAGAACGCATGAGTCTTTTAAGACAGATTCAGGTCCCATTCTGTGACAGGTGGCGAATTGGTGGTTTAAGTGAATTAAACCTCTCATAAATCTACTACAAGAGGATGTATGGATATTGGTGCATCTCCCATCTTGTTATGGTAAGCTGAGATTGCACTTAAATGTACTCACAGATGAAGTCTGGAGACCAGAATCTGAAAGATGGCATAAGTAGTCTAGTAGAGAAGTTGTGGGGCAGGAAAGGGTCAATGTTCTTTTGTGTGCACCAAAAGTAAACCTTTTCCATTTCGAAGAATAATTTTCGTGTTGAAGGTTTACGTGAAGCTATAAGCACTTGAGAGACATTGGATGAAAGATTGAGTGGTTGTAAATCAAGCTTTCAATCCATGCTGTCAGGGATAGGGATTGAAGGTTGGATGGCGCAACCGACCCTGATCCTGAGTTATGAGAGTGGGAGCTACACCCAGGCGAATTGGTTCTCTGATCGAGAGGTCTAGAAGTGTGGGAAACCATACTTGTCGAGGCCAATACGGGGCTATGAGTATCATGGACCCCTTGTCCTGTGTAGCTTCACTAGAGTTTGGTTATGAGTGGTATCGGAGGATACGCGTATAGAAGGCTGAGTTCCAAGGGCGAGCAAAGGCGTCCTTGGCTGGCTGGTGTTTCTGTCTGTGCAGAGCGCAGAACTTCCACTTTGTGATTCAGGTGTGATGCAAAGAGGTCTATTGTTGGTTGCCCCCAACGTTGAAATATCCTGGCTGCTACGAAGGATCCAGGGACCATCGTGTGGTTGGAACAGATGACTGAGGCGATCTGCCACTACATTGTGGATGCCCCGATAAGTGCCCGAGAAACATGAGTGTGTCAGGGCCCAGTCCCAAATCTGTGCGCTTCTTGACAAAGGAGATACGAGCCCGTACCCCCTTGTTTGTTGGTACCACATGGCTACTGTGTTGTCCGTTTGAATCAGAACAGTCTTGTGTGAAAGGCAGTCCTTGAACGCATGTAGCGCATAACGTATAGCTCGAAGTTCCAGGAAATTGATTTGAAATGTTGCTTCGAGTTTTGTCCAAGTACCTGGGTTTGGAGATTGTCTATGTGAGCTCCCCAACCCAAGGTGGATGCATCTGTAGTTAAAGTTATCTGTGGGACTGGTTGTGGAAGGGCAGGCCCTTGCGCAAGTTGTCCTTGTGCGCCCACCAAAGTAGAGATGAACGCAGCTGGTGGGTTACTTGAATTGGAGAGGACAGTGGTTGAATGGCTTGGATCCATTGTGATCTTAAAGTCCATTGGGTTATTCTCATGGCTATTGCCATAGGAGTGACATGAACTGTGGAGGCCATGTGACCTAGTAAGGTCAGAAACTGATGAGCTGTTGCTTGTTTCTTTGAGTGTAGCGAGTTTGCAATAGGCAAGTGTCTCTGCCCGATCGTCGGGTAGAAAGCTTTTGAGAGGATGGTGTTCAATTCTGCTCCGATGAATTGAAGCAGATGAGACGAATGAGATGGGACTTTTGATAATTGATGAGAAATCCCATAGAGTGAAGTAGAGCAATTGTTCGATTGAGAGAAGTTATTGCTCCTTGTTGAGATTGACTCCTGATTAGCCAGTCGTCCAGATAAGGAAGACATGGACACTTTCCTTGTGTAAGTGTGCTGCTATTACTGCCAGGCATTTGTGAATACTCTGGGAGCTGAAGTGAGTCCGAATGGTAGTACTCTGTACTGGAAATGCTGATGACCCACCAGGAAGCGCAGATACTTGCGATGAGGAGGGAATATTGGAATGTGAGTGTAAGCGTCTTGTAGATCCAGAGAACAAAGCCAATCTCCTGTTTGAAGAAGTGGAAGCATGGTGCCTAGAGAAACCATCCTGAACTTTTCTTTCTTCAGAAATTTGTTGAGATTTCTGAGGTCTAGGATGGGACGTAGGCCTCCGGTTTTCTTTGGAATGAGGAAAAACGGAGTAGAATCCTCTGCCCTGCTGAGTCCGGGGCACCGGTTCTACAGCCCTGGCTCTCAGAAGGGTGGATAATTCTGCTTGTAGATGAATTATGTGATTTTCGCTTAATGGAAGAGGTTTTGGAGGAGAATCTTTGGAATTGAGACAAAATTGAGTTGGTAACCGAGATATTATGGAGAGTACCCATTGGTCTGTTATTTGTATCCAATGGTTGTAAAAGGAGGAAACTGCCTCCTACTGGTAGCTCCGGTTGTGGGTTGTGGAGATGGCTTTGGTCTCTGGTGATGGCCTCAAAAGCCTGCAGCAGGTCCTCTGCGTGGAGGTTGAGGCCTATCAACTCTAGTTGCCTGGGCTGAGATCTTTGCTGCGGACGTGAAGATCTGCCCCTTGATGCTGGGGTAGTAACGCCTCTGCCTGTAGAAAGGCTTCGAGATTCCTTCCTAGGAGGGCGGTGACATGAAGATGCAGAAGAGTCCTGCGGAACTGACGACAGTTGACGCAGGGTTTCTGTATGTTCCTTTAACTGGGCTACAGCATCTTGCACCTTAGAGCCAAAGAGGTTGTCCCCTATGCATGGCAAATCAACCAATTTTTCTTGGACCTCAGCCTGAGGTCAGAGGCCTTAAGCCATGCCCAGTGACGTGCACTTATGCCGGAGGCGCTACTCTGGAAGCAGTTTCAAAATTGTCATCAGCGGCTCGGACTTCGTGCTTGCCAGCTTCAAGTCCTTTATGTATTATTGTTTGAGCTGCTTCTTGATACTGCTGTGGTAACGAATTTGAGAGATCTTGCATCTGTTTCCACAGGTTTCTCTGGTATCGCGTCATATATAACTGATATGATGCAATCCTTGTATTTAGCATGGCCCCTTGATAGATTTTCCTGCCCAAGGAGTCCAGGAATCTGTGATCCTTGCCTGGAGGAGTGGAGGAATGAGGTCTTATTCGTTTAGACTTCTTTTGTGCAGACTCCACAACAACTGATTGATGTGGCAGTTGCGATTTCTGGTATCCGGGGACAGACTGTACCAAATAAGTGCTGTCCACTCTCTTATTTATGGATGGCACTGAGCATGGATGCTCCCAGAGTCTGTGCTGTAAGTCTAGGAGTACTTCGTGGACAGGTATAGCCAAGACTTCTTTTGGAGGGTCCACGAATTGAAGGACTTCCAGTGTTTGCTGTCTTGTGTCCTCCTCTGATACCAAAGTGAATGGTATGGTGTCTGCCATATCCTTAACAAAATTTGTAAAGGATAAATCCTCCGGTGGAGATTTTTCTTTCTTTCTTCTGGAGGAGAAGGATCAGACATAAACCCTTCAGAAAAGTATCTGTATGTCTTTCTTCCCAGGAATCGTATGGGTCACTTGACATGGAGATGTGGGAGAAGACCTTGGTGGTCGAGAAAGCCCTGAAGGACCTGGCTGTGGATCATCTAATGGTATCCGTCCAAGGACATCTTCTTGTGGCTTGGTTGGAACCAATGGTAGAGCACAACTATTGCGTCAAATCTGTTCATCAAAAGCTGGAACAGTGCTAATTCCGGCTGTCATTGATGGAATTGGTTCCAGTATTGGGCAGGGCATCAGCATCGATGGCCGTCTCGGTATCAGTGCAGACTTCGGTGTTGGTACCGGCATCGGTGCAGGCTCCGACATCGGTGATGGCACCGGTATCGACGTTGGCGAAGGTATGGACGGTTGCTGGTCCTTTAATGCTTGGAGCACCGTTTGACGGATAAAATCCGTCAATTCCTCCATGATAGCTGGTGCATGCAGAGCAGCTACCCATGGTGGCGGTGGAGGTGTTGATGGTCCTTCCACAGGGCCCTGTGGAGGTTCGGTGATCGGTGCATCGATGGCTGGTGAAGGCCTCGGCGTAGAAGGCCTCAGTATTTCTTGGAGTTGAGGCCGTTTGGCGGTTGATTTCTCTGGGGAGAGAAGCGCCTTCGGGAACAATGGGTGTCTGTGCTGATGTCGATGCTTTGGTCGATGTTCCGCCGCTGAGCTCGTCGATGCTACGGATGGGGGTCGGCGATGAACGATCCCCTGAGCCTTCCGGATGACGCTTTTTGAGTATTAAACGCTTCGAGACTCCGGCCGGAGACAAATGCGTAGACGTCGACGGGGAAGGCAAAGTTGTAGATGGAATAAAGGATCCATCTTTTCTTGGCGGGCCTTTCAGCACACTTAGGACAGGTTGTTACGTCGTGTGTTTGACCTAAGCAAAGGACACACTCAAGGTGTGGATCTGTAATGGACATTGTCAGATTACAGTTGGGACATTTTTAAATCCCGTGGCCATATTTTCATTGACAGTCGTCAATGAAAATGAGAGAAAAAATGAAAGAAAATTATTTTTACTCCAAAGAGTAAAAAAGTGACTAAATTTACTCACCAGCCGGTGGTAACACAAGAGACCCCGATATTGGAGAGAATAAATGCTTTTTAAATCTGATTTTTAATCAGACAAACTGAGAAATTCACACAGGCTCCTGCTCCGCAATGCCAACAGCAGCGCAGAAAACCGAAGACTGAAGGGAGACCCCTGTGGTTGAGAATATCATGGCATGATGGGCATGCTCAGTGGGCTCAGAGTGCCAGTGAAAAGTTTCTAGAAACTTTGACAAAGTTTTCCGCAATAGGCGCCATCAATGATGTCACCCATATGTGAGGACTAGCATCCTGCTTGTCCTGGGATAATAGCTTTCACAAAAACCTCTGGCAATGAATTTCAGAGCTTAATTATGCATTGAGTAAAACAATATTTTCTATTAGTTTTAAATGTATTATCTAGTAACTTCACTGTATCCCCTCTTTGTACTCTTTGAAAGAATAAAACGTGTATTTGTTCCACTCCACTCATTTTATAGAACTCTATCATATCTCCTCTCAGCTGTCTCTTCTATAAGCTGAAGAGTTCTAACCTCTTTAGCCTTTCCTCATAGGGAAATCATCCCATCCCTTGTATCATTTTGGTTGCCCTTCTCTGTACCTTTTCTAATTCTGCAATATCTTTTTAGAGATGTGGTGACCAGAACTGCATACAATATTCAAGATGAGGTCACACAATGGAGCGATACAGATGCATTATGATATTCTGTTTTATTCTCCATTCCTTTCCTAATAATCCATAGCATTCTATTTGCTTTCTTTGGCTGCTGCAAACTGAGCAGAAGATTTCAATGTATTTTCATAGATGACACCTAGATCCTTTTCCTGAGTGGTGACTCCTGATGTGGAACCTTACATTGTGAAGCTATAGTTTGGGTTACTCTTCCCTATGAGCATTACTTTACACTTGTCAAACTAAACTTCATTTACCATTTGCTTGTCCATTCTCCCAGTTTTGCAAGGTCCTCTTGCAACATCTTATAATCCTCTTGTAATTTAACAGCTTTGAATAATTTTGTGTCATTGGCAAATCTGATCACGTCACTCGTTCCCATTTCCAGGTCATTTATAAATATATTAAAAGGCAGTGATCCCAGAATAGATTCCTGGGGCACTCCACTAGTCGCCTTTCTCCAATGGGAAAATTTACCATTTAGCCCTACTCTCTGTTTCCTATCTTTTAACAGGTTGGAAATCTACAATAGGACACTGTCGCCTATCAAATGATATTTTAATTTCCTAAGAGGTCTCTCATGAGGGACTTTGTCATATGCTTTCTGGAAATCCAGATACACTATAATCAACTGGCTCACCTTTGTCCACGTTTATTTATGCCCTCAAAATAAAAAAAAAAAGTTACAAATTTGTGAGATAAGACTTCCTTCACTAAATCCATATTGGTTTTGTCCCATTAAACTATGCTTATTTATATGTTCATAAATTTTGTTCTTTATGATAGTTTCTATGATTTTGCTTAGCATAGACAGACTCACTATTCTGAAGTTTCCTGGATCATCCCTTGAACCCTTTTTAAAAACTGGTGTTACATTGGCAACCCTACAGTCTTCAGGTACCATAGATGTTACTGATAGTTTAGCTAGCCATAAGGTAGGCAAAAACTAGGAGTTTGTGTGTGTGTTTGTCTTTCACTTCCTCCTACCCCTCTTTTCCTTATCCATCTGATCCTTTGATTCATAGGCAGGAGACACAGTCACATTAAAAATCAATTATCCTTTTATCTTAAACACAGGATTTTCTAGGCCTTATCAAAAGTTTTATTATCCCATTGCAGGTCACTACCAGATAAATAGTGAATATGCAAATACATTTAAAAGACTCAATTACACAGTTCTACTCACTTAAGAACCTAAACTCAAATAAGAACTCAACAAAATTTAAGATGAAGGCAGCAATCCAGCAGCAAGAGAAGGGCCTTCCAGTCTTCTGCATCAAATGTAAGATTTCTTAACCACCGAGAGGCTCTGTGTGTACACCCGGTGCACGAGTCCGATCTTTGAGGCTAGAGTGGCAGACTTGGAGGAGCTAGGGCAGAGATATATATAGATGAGACCTTCAGCGACATAGTACCAAGTTCCAACTCCATTCTGGTAGCCCTGGTACTACCTTGGTGGAGGAAGGTCTCCTGGTTGGAGAGCATCAACCTGGTGCAGCAGGAAATGATTCTGTAGCAAGGAGCTGCCCTCTCGCACCAAGATGTGTCTCCTAGGGCTACTGTCCAGGAGGGAAGGTTAGGCCAGCCGTCAGAGTTGGAAATTCAATTATTAGGAATCTAGATAGCTCAATGGCTGGTGGCATGACATTTAGTATAGGAAAATGTGGTAAGGAGGTCCTGGAAGCCAAATTTAGGCTCATAGGTAGAAAGCTGAATTCCAGAACCTCCAGGGTAGCATTCCCTGAAATGCTCCCTGTTCCACGCGCAGATCCCCAGAGACAGGCAGAGCTTCGGAGTCTCAATGCCTGGATGAGATAATGGTGCAAGGAAGAGGGATTCAGTTTTGTAAGGAACTGAGGAACCTTCTGGGGAAGGGAAGAAGGGGGGAGTCTTTTCCAGAGGAATGGGCTCCACCTTAACTAGGGTTGAACCAGGCTGCTGGCACTACCTTTAAAAAGATGTAGAACAGCTTTTATACTAGAACAAAGGAGAAAGCAGACAGCACATTGTTCGGAGGGAGGTATTTTCAAAGGATATTAAAGCATTAGAATGAGGGCATCCCAATAAAGAGGTTCCAACAAAAAGAAAAATAGTCCATGTGCCTATAAGAAAGAATCACCTGAGCTAAAAGATTCCAAATTATCCCTGTCAACTGAAAAGCAGAATGCTAATACAAACAAAACACACATTTTGAAATGTTTGTATGCTAGTGCTAGAAGTCTAATAAACATAGAAATGATGGCAGAAAGAAAAAGGACCAAGTGATCCACCCAATCTGCCCAGCAAGCTTATACTAGTAATCCACACTGTTTATTTTATTTTATTTATTTATGAAACTTTTAATATACCGACATTCATAGGGCATATCATGCCGGTTTACAAAAAAAACTGAAGCAGGTGGAAAATACAATGAACAGGGGTGGGGGAGAGGGGGAGCAGGTGAGAAAAGGGTGAGAAGGGGGCAGGGGAAGAGCAGCAAGAAAGGATAGGGCAGAAGGAGAGAGAGGAACAATCAAATTGAGCAATATAATAAAAGAAACATAATTGTAACTGGGTTCTAAAAACTATAAGTTAAGGCGAGGTACTTATTTACATTAAATCAATCTCGTAAATACTTGTTAGGTTACCCTGGTTAGGTAACCATACTTGTTAGGTTACCCTTACTGTGCAGGTTACCCTCATGCTTATCAGTTTCCCAGACCGTAAAAGTCAGGGCCCTTGTTGGATGCGGTTTGGTATCCAATTTCCCTTTACCCTTACTGTGGAAGCAGAAAGCAAAGTTGGAGTTGTATTAAGAGTATCAAGACTTATTTGTTAAGGGTAGTAAAAGCCAAATCACAAGTTATCCCCATACCATAAAGTCAGTGCTCTCGGTTTGCTGTCTAAATCTAATTCCCCTTTTCCTTCTCCTGTTGAAGCAGAGAGCAATGATGGAGTTGCATTAACAGTATCAAGGCTTATTTGTTAAGAGTAGCAACCGCCACACCAGCAAGTTACCCCCCATGCACACTTTTCTTCATTTCCATCCTCTAGCATTTTAGGATCCACACTGTTTATCCCATGCCCCTTTGAATTCCTTCACAAACTTTGTCACAAATCACAGGGTTTCTTCAGAACTTCTTCGATTCCGTGATCCTCTCTCAACAACCTCTTTCCCCCTCAAGCCCTTTTGTAGAGGGTTTGGGTCAATCCACACCCCTTTCTCTTCCGCACTCAGAGGGTGAGGAACTGGACAGGGAGCCTAATCCGCAAATGACTGCATAGCCTTTCTCCTCCATTGCCAAGCTCTCCCGCGGGAATCCCCTCTGGCCTCCCGGAGGACCCGCCTGAACCAGCAACACCCCCGGAAGACCTTTCCTACTCCAGATTTATTGAGAAGGTGGCTCTGTTTTATTATTATTATTATTTTTATTATTAATAATTTATTTATTTGTATACCATCAATCTGAGTGATCAATCTTGGCGGTTTACAAGGCATTGAGTAACAAAATAACGGCATATATAATCCTAAATTACAATAAATTATAACCTAGTGTACATAACTTTACATAAACAATTATAATCAATTTAAAAAGCTCAATCACTGTTTTTGGATAAGCGATGTTAGTCATGTTTTTGATGATTTTTTTTTTTAAAGATCCTACTCTTGAATTCCAATCTTAGCTCACTCGGCAAGGTGCTCCAGAGTCTAGGGCCGGCTATAGAGATTGCTCTGTCACTGACCTCACTTAAATATGTGCCACACACAGCAGGGACCTGTAAGAGTTATGAATGATTGTTAATATTTTAGATTGTGTTCTGTATTTGATGGGCAACCAATGTAATGATTGTAGTATGGGAGAGATGTGTTTAAACTTGCCAGAGTCCATCAGTACTCTTGCAGTAGCATTCTGCAATATCTGTAAAGAGTGAATTATTGATTGAGGGTAAACCCAGTAGTAGTGAATTAGTCATCAAATTCACTGAAAACTAAAGTTTGTAACAGTCCTGTAGTCGTCTTGGTGCAATAGAGGTTTTAACCTTTTCAAGATATTTAATTTGTAATATCCATTTTTCAATTTTGAGTTTGTGTGTTTTTTCATGGTTAGTTCACCGTCAATGATACCTAAAATCTTGTCCATATTCTGAAAGCTCTACTTTTGTTTGTTCGTTTAAGTGGACAACTGATGTGGAAGATACATTTGATATCTTTCTATTCAGCAGAATAATTTCTGTTTTGTCACAGTTCAATACTAATTTCATTTCCCAAAGCGTTTGATTGCTTTAAAGTAAATTTCCAATATTTTTAATGAATGCTCTAAAGATCTTTCAATCGGATTTAGAAACTGGATATCGTCCACATAAATTAAATATTTAATGCTCATGTTTGAAAGTAGATAGCAAAGTGGGCGCACATAGATGTTAAATAGCATCGCTGATAATGCTGACCGCTGCAGCAATCCAGATCCAATGGGAATAAATCAGATGTGTATCCCTCAAGTCTCAAAATGAGAACCACGGTAAGACTTTACCATTTATACCAATTTCTTTTAATCTAGTGATCATGATTTTGTGATAGATAGTGTCGAAAGCGGCCGATGGATCCAGTAAGACTGGGAGATATGCACAATCTGAATCAAAACCCCCTAAGAACTGTGTCTTGCAATGATAGTAAAAGCGTTTTGGTGCTGTAGTTTTCTGAAACCATATTGTGATGAAAATAATAAATTGTTAGAATCTAAGTGGTCTGATAATTGGCATAGAACGATTTTTTCTGTTATTTTTACTAGTGCTGGTAAATTTGAGACTGGTCTATAATTGTTTAAGTCTTTTGTTTCTTTTTTGTTAGGTTTCAAAACTGGTCTAACTATCGTACATTTTAAAGTGTTCGGAATACGGCCTTCGAGAGAGCTTGACAATTGAAGTGATCTTGGGTGTAATTGTTTCCTCTTTCATGCTCTAATGGTAAGTAAGCCTATAGGGTGAGTTGCTGGGTTTAATTTCTTTAGAATTTGTTTAATTTCTAGAGCAGAGGCGTTAGTGAATTCAGACCAAGTATTCTTGGTATTAGTTTACAGGGATATCTTGTGTGTTTCCTGGTTAGGAAATTCCTTGATCAAATTTTTTATTTTTGTATGAAGAAGTTCGCAAATTGTTACATATGGTCTTTGATAGAATCGAGGTTATATCTGAATTTGGAATTGTTGTTATAGGTCAGTGTTTGTATCAGAGTGAATAGAATTTTGCCATTATATTTAATATCGTGGATTTTGTTGGCATAATAATCTTTTGGATTTGTTTATCAGGAAGCAATAATTCTATATGCAATTAACGTATCCATTTGAAGGACCCTTCTGCCATGATGTGCCTCACGAACATCGGTATATTAAAAGTTCTTAAATAAATAAATAAATAAAATAAATAAATGTCCTTTCTTTTTTTCCTGAGATCTCTTTTAAATTGTCTAATTTTATCGTTGTACAATGGCTTATTGTTGTTTTTGTTATTGATTTGTTTTTCAATAATAGGGCTTATATCGTTTATTATTGCATGGCATATGTCATACTAGGTTTTAATGGTGTTGTCTATATTGTCTAGTGATAGAGTATGGATCATTGTTTCTAGTTTGTTTATTAAATCATCGTTGGAATATTTTTTCCTAAACTGGATTATTTTTTCAGTGTCACCAATATCTGTTAAACTAGTCAATCTTAAGTACTGCTTTTATCCAGCGATGGTCTGACCATTTGATGGCTGTGATTCTGGTGGATTTTGTTGAAATCTTTCCCTTATTTATGAATATTAAATCTAAGGTGTGTCCACCTTTGTGTGTTGATTCTATAATGATTTGAGTGCATCCCATTGCTGACATGGAATTCTGGAATGTCTCGCATGTGTTGGCTCTTACTTCTAAATCAATATGTAGATTAAAATCACTAAGAATTATCGAAGGCCTACCTGTGCATATGTGATTCGCTATTGTTTCTATCAGTGGTGAACTAATCAATTCTTTTTTTTTTTAAATTTAAACTTTATTATTTTCTTCAGAAGTTATCATGAAAACATAAGAAAAAGCAAATGTTGCTTACCTGTAACAGATGTTCTCACAGGACAGCAGGATGTTAGTCCTCACATATGGGTGACATCACAGGATGGAGCCCAATCACGGAAAACGTCTGTCAAAGTTTCCAGAACTTTGACTGGCCCCTACTGGGCATGCCCAGCATGGCACTAATCCTGCAGCCAGCAGGGGTCCCCCTTCAGTCTTGTTACAAAGCTACAGGCAGTGCCGAAAAATAAAATAAGAAACTAACCCAACACTGCAGGGTGGCGGGTGGGTTTCGTGAGGACTAACATCCTGCTGTCCTGTGAGAACACCTGTTACAGGTAAGCAACATTTGCTTTCTCACAGGACAAGCAGGATGGTAGTCCTCACATGTGGGTGAGTACCGAGCTGAGGATGTCCGAACATGCACCAAATGTACCCAAGGACGTGCCAGAGGCACAACAACTGGGGAGGAATTTGGGAGAGGGCATCCTGAACCCCACCGGGCAGGCAGAAAGGTGTTGGTACGTCACGTCGTAAATAGGTTACGCAATACAGACTGGCCGAAGATGGAATCTTGTCTTCCGGCTTTGTCCAAGCAATAATGGGCTGTAAAGGTATGGAGAGAACTCCAGGTGGCAGCCCTGCAAATATCAGGAAGCGGCACTGATCGGAGGTGTGCTTCTGAAGTTGCCATGGCCCTCACAGAGTGTGCCTTAACACTGTCTTGAAGCGGAAAGCCTGCTTGCTGATAACAGAAGGATATGCAGTCCGCTAACCAGGATGAAAGGGTCTGCTTACCCACAGGCTGCCCTAGTTTGATGGAACAGTAAGAGACAAAAAATTGAGTGCTCTTTCTGTACTTGGCAACAGTGATCATAACTTGATCAAATTTAAACTAATAACTGGAAGGGGGACAATAAGTAAATCTGCAGCTCTAACACTAAATTTTAAAAAGGGAAACTTTAATAAAATGAGGAAAATAGTTAGAAAAAAACTGAAAGGTGCAGCTGCAAAGGTTAAAAGTGTTCAACAGGCTTGGACATTGTTTAAAAATACAATCCTAGAGGCGCAGTCCATATGTATTCCGCGCATTAAGAAAGGTGGAAGGAAGGCAAAACGATTACCGTCATGGTTAAAAGGTGAGGTGAAAGAGGCTATTTTAGCCAAAAAAACATCCTTCAAAAATTGGAAGAAGGATCCATCGGAAGAAAATAGGATAAAATATAAGCATCGTCAAGGTAAGTGTAAAACATTGATAAGACAGGCAAAGAGAGAATTTGAAATGAAGTTGGCCACAGAGGCAAAAACTCATAATAAAAACTTTTTAAAATATATCCAAAGCAAGAAACCTGTGAGGGAGTCAGTTGGACCATTAGATGATAGAGGGGTTAAAGGGGCTCTTAGGGAAGATAAAGCCATTGCAGAAAGACTAAATGAATTCTTTGCCTCCGTGTTTACTAATGAGGATGTTGGGGAGATACCAGTTCCAGAGATGGTTTTCAGGGGTGATGACTCAGAAGAATTGAACAAAATTACTGTCTGGAAGATGTAGTAGGCCAGATTGACAAACTAAAGAGTAGCAAATCACCTGGACCGGATGGTATGCATCCTAGGGTTCTGAAGGAATTAAAAAATGAAATTTCTGATCTATTAGTTAAAATTTGTAACCTATCATTAAAATCATCCATTGTACCTGAAGACTGGAGGGTGGCCAATGTATCCCCAATATTTAAAAAAGGCTCCAGGGGCGATCCAGGTAACTATAGACCAGTGAGCCTGACTTCAGTGCCGGGAAAAATAGTGGAAACTATTCTCAAGATCAAAATCGTAGAGCATATAGAAAGACATGATTTAATGGGACACAGTCAACATGGATTTACCCAAGGGAAGTCTTGCCTAACAAATCTGCTTCATTTTTTTGAAGAGGTTAATAAACATGTGGATAAAGGTGAACCGGTAGATGTAGTGTATTTGGATTTTCAGAAGGCGTTTGACAAAGTCCCTCATGAGAGACTTCTACGAAAACTAAAAAGTCATGGGATAGGAGGCGATGTCCTTTTGTGGATTACAAATTGGTTAAAAGACAGGAAACAGAGAGTAGGATTAAATGGTCAATTTTCTCAGTGGAAAAGGGTAAACAGTGGAGTGCCTCAGGGATCTGTACTTGGACCGGTGCTTTCAATATATATATAAATGATCTGTCTCCACCACTTCCACAGGGAGGCTGTTCTACACATTCACCACCCTCTCTGAAAAGAAATTTCCTAAGATTATTCCAGAGTCTATCTCCTCCTTTGAACCTCATCTCATGACCTCTCATTTTAGAGCAGGGATGGCAAACTCCAGGCTTCGAGTGCCACAAACAGGCCAGTTTTGCAGGATATCCATAATGAATATGCATGAGATACATTTGCATAAAAGGGAGGCAGTGCATGCAAACCTCCCTCATGCAAATTCATTGTAGATATCCTGAAAACCAGATCTGTTTGTGGGAGTTCGCCATCCCTGTTCTAGAGCCTCCTTTCCATTGAAAAGGCTCACACCCTGTGCAGGGAAACCTTTAAGATATTTGAATGTCTATCATATCTCCCTCATCTTGCCTTTCCTCTAGGGTATACATATTTACGTCTTTAAGTCTATCCCCATATGCTTTAGAACGAAGACCACGTCCATTTTAGTAGCTACCCTCTGGACTGACTCCATTCCGTTTATATCCTAAGGAAGTGATGAAAGTTATAATGTTAAATTAAGTGGAAGGATGGGCATTCCGGATAAGCCATACAATCTTTTTCTGCCATCAAGTTTCTATGATAACTTTAAACCTGCTCTAAAGCACTAGCTTAGCCGGATAACACAAATTTGGCTAATATAGCTGGATTTTTAAACCCCTCTCAGAAATGCTCCTGGAATGCAGGGCCAGTACAAGGGTATTAGGTGTCGTAGGCAGACCTTCTGATTTGCACCCTCCCCCCTTGTCAGGTGAGGATAGGTCGGTTGCTCGTTACTATCATAAAATAACTGCTGGCAACTGCTGAGCTGCCACTACCAACACCGCAGCAGCGGCTGTTTCTTCTTTGGCACGGGCCGCACTGCACGGCATGTGAGTCAGTCGCCCCGAGTGGCCGAGCCCCCGATTAATTTATTGCACTGCCGTGAGATGGTGATACTGCCACTTTGCAGCTGGCTCTTGTTGCATGCCGTGGCTGCTGCCCCTGGGTCCCTGTTGCCCTAGGCCCCCGCCTAGTTCACCTAGTGCTTCTGTCGGCCCTGCTGGAATGCCTCTTTTTTATGCAGCTAGATTTTAGCTGGATAATGTCTTAGCCAGCTAAAATCTAGCTAGTTAAATGGCTCATATTGAGAAACTTTCCATTTAGATACATATCTTGTGATTTATCCATCTAAATGGCTTTGAATATTAAACTTAAAGATTTATTTTTTTTACTTTTGCAAGATTACACATAAAAGAATCACTCACCAACTTCATCAGTTGACTTAGCAATTCCCAGGTTGTCTCTCAGCCAACGTACAACAGCACCAGCTATAGCAACAGAACCCTATTGAGAACAAATCACCTTCATTTCTTAGAAAGTTATAAAACAGTAAATAATGAGAATGGCAAGTTTCAAAAGTCATTTACTACTATTTACTTGAATTAATAGGCCATCTGAAAAATTGCTCCCCCAGTATGCAGATAAAAGTACATATCAGCATCAACAAACAGCCCTACTTTTACATTTATTATTTATTTATTTATTTAAAGTCTCTTTTATACCGATGACCGTTCACACATCGCATCGGTTTACAATTAAACAGTAACAGATGGGCGGAAACCCTTACATATAACATTGTAAAACAGCGTAACTTTTGGGCAGGGCCCTTACATGTAACTGATAAAAGGAGGCTAAAACTTGGAAGGGTATAGAGCTGACTATACTGGGCAGAGTCCATGTAGTCAATAAATAGATACAGCATAATCACTATATACATATAAGAACAAAACTATATACAATAGATAATGACATAAATAGCCGATTCAAAAGTACCAAATCGAAGGGCATAAGACAGATTCCACAGGGTCGAATTCCTTAGTCATATAGTAGGATTATTAGTTAAAAAGAGTTTTAGTAGGACAGGGGGGTTTAAGTAATGGCTGGTGAAATCTGGTAAGCTTGCTGGAAGAGCCATGTTTTCAGTTTTTTTTTGAAGGTAGGAGTGTATGTTTCCAGGCGTATATCAGAGGGCAGGGAGTTCCAAATAGATGGGCCGGCGAGAGAGAAAGCTCTGCTTATGGTGGAGGATAATTTAAAAGATTTGATAGGTTGGGCGCGTAGGGTTCCTTGGAGGGCTGTACGTGTTGGTCTATTCGAAGTACGGGGGAGGAGTGGGGGGTTAATCCAGTTAAGGTTAGATTTCAGCAGACTTTTGTGGATGATAAAAAGGGCTTTATAGCGAATTCGGAAATGTATAGGGAGCCAGTGAAGTTCGATAAGTGTGGGGGTGATGTGATCTCTTTTTTTTGAATTAGTTAGAATCCTAGCGGCAGCATTTTGTAATAGTTGTAAGGGTTTAGTATGAGTAACGGGAATGCCTAGCAAGAGTGCATTACAATAGTCTACCTTAGATAAAATGATAGACTGGAGTACAGTGCGGAAATCAGAAAAGTGTAGCATAGGTCTAAGTTTTTTTATGGTTTGGAGCTTAAAATAGCATTCCTTGATGATGGATTTAATAAAGGGTTTGAAAGTAAGATGGTTATCAATAAGAACCCCAAGGTTGCGAACGTGTGATGGGAAAGATGTGGAAGAGTATGCAGGTGGGATGTCTGGGAGCGGGGGCCCATTTGATATGATTAAGAGTTCAGTCTTACTGGGATTTAGAGCTAGTTGCATGTCGTTTAGTAATGTTTTGATAGAGGAGAGACAGGATTCCCATTTAAGAAGAGCAGTTTGAAGAGAGTCAGAGAAAGGGAAAATGAGTTGCACATCGTCCGCATATATGAAATGCTTGATGTGGAGGTTAGTGAGGAGAGTAGTGAGGGGGAGCATGTATATATTAAAGAGGGTGGAAGAGAGGGAGGAACCTTGGGGAACACCTTGGGGCAGACTAATGGGGTCCGATTCATTGTTATCAACTAAAACAGTGAAAAGACGGTCCTGGAGATATGATCGTATCCAGGATACGGGATCGTATCCAGGATACGGGAAAAATAACTGGAATCAAAGACAAGATTAGGTTGGAGAGATAATATCGTAGTTTTGCATTTCCAAAACTGTGCAGAAAGCAGAGTTGCTTACCTGTAACAGGTGTTCTCACAGGATAGCAGGATGTTAGTCCTCACATATGGGTGACATCATCAGGATGGAGCCCAATCATGGAACACCCCTGTCAAAGTTTGACTGGCACCTACTGGGCATGCCCAGCATAGCACCAATCCTGCATCCAGCAGGGGTCCCCCTTCAGTCTCGTATGATAGCAAACAGTACATGCGAAAAATAAAATAAGAAAACTTAAATGAACCCAACACGGGTGGGTTTCGTGAGGACTAACATCCTGCTATCCTGTGAGAACACCTGTTACAGGTAAGCAACTCTGCTTCTCACAGGATAAGCAGGATGGTAGTCCTCACATATGGGTGAGTACCGAGCTGAGGATGCCCGAGCAATGCACCAAATGCACCCAAAGACGTGCAACAGGCACAACAGGGGTGGCATCCTGAACCCTGAATGGATCAGTGGAAAGCTGTTGGGTAATTAAACTGAAAACGAGTTGCGTAGAACAGACTGGCCAAATATGGAATCCTGTCTGCCAGCCTTATCTAAGCAATAATGAGCTGCGAATGTATGGAGGGAACTCCAGGTCGCAGCCTTACAAATGTCAGCAAGCGGCACTGAACAGAGGTGTGCTACTGAGCGAGCTGAAATTTGGCTCGCGGTCAGAAAAAGGAAATGCACGAATTATAACTGCAGTCTTGGATTATTCTTCTTGTTGAATTGGATTTCATCTTCCAGCGTTTCCCCTGAAGCAGGACTACGGTCCGAAACATGGCCATGTCGGGACGTTTTGGGACCTATTCAGAGTAGATAAGTATCCACATTACCGTTTTTGGATTTATCAATTGGGAGTTTCTCCCATGAATTTTTGTCGGGACTGTTTTTAAGAATAATTCTAAAAAGTAAAAAATTGATGAAATTGAAAATTAAAGTAATGAGACCCCTTACAAAAAACGAGATGGACTGATTGATGCCTCCTCGTGAATAAAAGGGTCTAACAAAAGTTGATTCGGCATTAAGGTGTGTTATAGCATATACCAGTACATTAGTTTTGTTTGGTTGGTCTTTCAACTGCGCCATGGTCTCTCAGATCTTTTCCCCAAAGAGATTATCTCCCACACAGGATAGATCTGCTAGCCTGTCTTGGACCTCTGGTCTTAAATCTGAGGATTTTAGTCAGGCCCATCTTCTTGCACTGATCCCCGCTGCAGATACTCTGGAGGCTGTTGAAGATATCATACACAGCGCGGACTTCGTGCTTTCCAGCATCCAGACCCTTTTGAGCCAGAGCATGAAGTTGAGTCTGCAGTTGCTCTGGTAAAGAGTCCGAGAAATCCTGGATCCTCTTAAAAAGGTCTCTGTTATACTGTGTCATGTATAACTGGTAAGAGGCGATGCGGGATATGAGCACTGAGCCATGGAAAACTCGCCTGCCAAAAGCAGGGATTTCTGTTCCTTCCCTGGAGGTATGGAGGAATGGGGTTTTGAATGTCGTGCCTTCTTCTGGGCTGATTCAACAACCATAGAGTGATGATCCAACTGAGGCTTCTGGAACCCAGGAGCTGACTGCACAAGATAGGTGGCATCTGTCTTGCGGTTGGCAGGTGGAACAGAACCTGGGTGTTCCCAGTTTCTTTTCAGGAGATCAAGCAGGATTCCATGAATAGGAATAGACATGATTTCCTTGACAGCATCAAGAAACTGGAGTACTTCCAGCATCTTGTGCCTAGAGTCCTCTTCTATCTGAAGTTGGAAAGGAATGGTTTCAGACATTTCCTTGATGAAATTAATGAAAGACAGATCCTCTGATGGAGAGCATCGTTTTTCATGTGGGGGAAAGGGCTCTGTATCCTGGGAAGTATCATCTGTCCAGGGATCATAAGGTTGATCTCCAGCACTTAGTGGGTCTCCAGTAGGGAGAAAAGGTGCTAATCCTGAAGGACCAGGCCTGGGCATCGGAAGTGGCACCAAGGGCATCGATGGAGGCACTGACAGCCTCGACGATATCGATGGACGAGTCGTTGGTAAGATCCCAGACGGTAGAATGGGTATCTGTGATTCCTCATCAACCGACGATAACGGAATCGGAGTAGAAGGCACCGGAGGTACCAGTGCTCTCGGTTCCATTGATGGCAGGGCACCGATCAACGCATCCAGTTTTCCCAGTAGCGATGTGAGGGCTATGGGAATCGGATCGGTGACCGGCTCGGGGACCAGTACCAGCGTTGACGGAGGCTGAAAGCCCTGAAGTGCTTTACTGATGGCCTCTTGGATCATCCGATCCAATTCCTCGCAGAAGCCTGGGATGTGGAACCCTGGCTCCAGAGTAGGAGGCAGCACTGGCGTAGCCGGAGGGTCCACCGGTGAAGGTTGAATCGCGGATCCCTGCACCTCTGAAGGTGGGGGAATGCCTCGGTGACCCGGTCACAGAAGAGGATGGGGCCTTTTCTATACGGGGCTTTTCTTGTTTTAATTTTCTGCTTATTATTTCTAATCAGGAGGTGTCTCTTGATATATTTGTAAAAAAGTGAAATATACAATTAAACATACAGAAATGGAGGCTGACGGTGAGACATTATCCTGAACTGAGCAAATTGCCTTTACTTGCCTTTTTCTCCTCCGGTGCCAGCCCCGACTGCCGACCCTGACGTCAGAGGGAGGCGCCCAAGAACATCTTAAAAGGCGCACTCCTGCAGCGGTGTGAACGAGGCTGACGGTTAAGGATTACCATCAAGACTTGCTATGCCGGCGAAAAGGAAAGGCAAGATAAGGGTGTATCCCTCGACACCCCCATCATCTGCCTTGACTCAGCTGGAGATTAACAAGTTTTTAATCCAACTAGAAGAGAGAGGAGCTGAGGACTCCATTGGAGGTACACGAAATGGAGATTCAGGTACCCCCCAGGAAGAAGCGTCCCTCAGCCCGGATAGCCGCCTACCTCCGGTACAACGCAGTGTGGACAATGGTGAAGTTCTGAAAATCCCGATTGAAAGGGATACAGAACAGGGGGAACCATCAGTCCAGAGTTTACTGCAGTCAACATCTGAACCGGGTCAGGTAACCCTTGAAAGGATACTAGAAGCTGTAAATAGTTTGAGTAATGCTATGGCTCGTATGGAGAGGAAAATGGATAATGTAACAACTGAATTTCAAGGGAAATTGACAGTTCAGACTCAGAACAATGAGACAATACGCAGATTAACTGAGAATGAGAAAAACTTAAAATCATTGCAACAAATAAATGTGTGTTTAATTAAAGACCAAATGGCTAGTGCTAGACGCTTGGAATTATTAGAGAACAGGATGCGACATTTAAATCTCAGAATAACTAACTTTCCACAAGTACTGGGAGAAATTCCATATATAACACTAAAAAGATTTTTTAGGGATAAATTATCCTATGTGGAAGAAGCAATTCCTCCAATAAATACTTGTTATTTTCTTACTAATAGATCCCAAGTCCCTGTAGATTTGACTAACTTTCTGGAAGATTCATCATTAGATGTCGTACATAGGAATACATTAATAGTTTCCTTTGTCACTACCCAAGACGTAGCTACTGTCATGAAAAAATACTTTAAAAAATTTCCGATAACTTTTCATGACCAGGTGGTTAAGTTATATCCTGATCTGGCACCTGTTACCAGGAATAGACGCAAGGAATTTTTAGCCTTACGTCAGCAAATTGTCTCCTTGGGATTTGTATTTTTATTACGTTTTCCATGTAGATGTGAGTTAAAGAAAGGAGAGCAAGCATATATATTTTACCAGGTTAATCAATTGCAACAATTTATTGAATCACAGCAAACTAATACAATTACAATAGAGATGCCGTTAGCAGAATCTTCTCCTACAAGTGCTACATAGACAAGTGAGCAGCTATGCAGGGACTAGAAATAAAAATAGTTGGTCAAATATAAGGTGTTTTATTATCGTATTATGTCTCCTTAAATTCTTGTTTACTTAACTTCAGCCTCCTATTATTCCTTTAGGAAGAGTTACAATGTATAATTTAAAATGTAATCTTTTATTTCTTTTTGGAGATTATTTGATCTTATACCTTGAGTCCTAATATAAGGAAATTAATTGAAATTCTTTAGGAATATTGATGTGTGAATATTTCCTTATTTCTGTATATTTAGGATTTAGGATATAAGTAATTGTATGTATGAAGGTTTCAAATATATTTCTTGTAAATTGGAATGAAAATGAGAAATAAAGAATTTAAAAAAAAAAATAAATACAGAAATGATTCTGCAAATTTACCTCTAGTGCATAGCACACAGGTTTGTCTCTGCCAAGTTGGTAAGCGACTGTTGTCAGAAGGCCATGTTCAGATAATATAGACTGGAAAAAAATTACAAATTAAAAACTTTGATCAAGATTTGTACAAACATTGAAGAGAAAACAAATCACAAATCTCATTATGTCCTCAATCTTATTGGTCAGTTCAAACTTCACATCCTCTGCCTTATGGATACATGGATAGGAGAGGGTAACAGTTGCCCTCGCCCATATCTTCCTCCAAGATAGCAAATACATCACACTCCCTGTCCAATGGGCCATGGAGGAGGAGTTGTTGCCATCTTCAGCCACACTTACCTCTGTAACTAATAACCACCCAACAGGTAATGCAAACTGCTTAGTTTTGAAAATCTAAGGAAACAAAGGACCAAAACTTGTCCTTATATAACATCTCCCCAGAACATCACTCAGACTCCTTTCTGAAACTCTGAATTCCTATGCGACATGGCCAGTACATCCCACAAACTCATAGTATTAGATTTCACCTACCATGTGGAAACCCCTCCCAGAGGTAATGACACAACATGGAGGATCTTGGCTTCACTCAACTAATCAAGGTACCCACTCACAGACATGGGTCACTCTCTTGATCTAATTTTTCACTCCACAAATCTTAATCTGGATCCTAATACAATAGCAGTAGACCCAATCTCTTGGTAAGACCACTACCTAGTCCAGAGCTTTATTCTAATCCTACAACATGCTTATCTTACTCCCCCACCCAAACCATCTACCAAGAACCTGTCCGCCATCATAAACAATATAAAAATATCCTCAACATACCAACAAACATAACTATTACAGACTCGCCCAATCTCCTAGTCCAACAATGGAAAGATGAATTCATGTTAGCTATCAATATCCTAGCTCCTCGAAGCCCAACCCCACTATCTCCTAGAAACTCCCCATGGTTCCACGATGGTCTTCTCCTAAAGCATTCAACTAGAATGAGCATGGTGGAAACACAAAACAGATGACAACCTCTGTCTTTACAAGGAACAATCAAAAAAATATAAAGCAGGTATTTGATAAACTAAAAATGATTATGTCTCCAAACTACAATTATCTATGAACTTTGATCTAGTCCAGAAAGTCTCCAACACAGGAACCAGAACACTTAACACCTCCACAGGAGACCACACTGTAGAAATAACTGCAAAATTATTCCTAGATCAATCCAACCCATATGCTCCTCTCCTCCCGCAACATAAGTTTCACCACACCATTCTTGGCAATTCCTCCAGGCAGCATCCCCCCATCTGACTTTAGAAAAGTCACATCTCTAGAGGTGGAACAATCCTTCAAAAGATCAGTCAATCCATGAGCCCTTTAGACCCAATCCCTCCCAGATTCATCTGCAACCTGAAACAAGATTTAGCCCCTTGACTATCTTCCATAATCAAGGCCATCTTATCTCAAGGCTCCCTATCAGGCTCACTTAAAAAAGTGATAGTCAATCCCAACCTGAAAAAAAAAACAGGTTCTGAACCAAAACTAATGATTACCATCCTGTCTCTAGCCTATGCTTTCTAACCAAGCCTGAAGAAAAAATATTCTACTTCCAACTTTGACTTCCTTGAAGGGAACAATATCCTATACCCTCACCAATCTGGCTTCAGGAAAGTTCATGGAATTGAATCAGTCCTATTGGCCATCAACAGTATTCATCTTAACTCAGACCACGGGAGTGACTCCATTCTAGTTCAATTAAATCTTTCTGCCACCCTTGATAGTTAACCATTGTGATTCAGTGTTTGGGAAACACCGGCATTGAGGGAACTGCTCTTAAATGGTTTGAATAAAAGCTTATAAATAGTTTTTGGCTGGCATGACCTGCAGTTTTATGTTATATTATTTTAACTCCTCTTTTCATTGAGTCAATTTTGCAGAAAAGTATTTTATTGTGGTATCATTTTATCTGTTTGTAGTGTAGTAATATTTTGGTAGAAGTATATCTGTATTTTTGTACCTCACCCAGTACTTTTGCATGCAGTAATAACTACTTTTAAATAAACAAACATTTTCTTCCAGCAAGAAACTCTCATGGGTCAATAAGTCATCCATCCCCAAGGACCTCAACTAAGGAGTGCCACAGGGCTCTGTTCTCTCCCCAATATTTACATTTGCCAAATCTACATCTTTATCCACTCCAACACAGAGTGCGACCTATTCACGGATGACATTCAGCTCTGGCAAATTAAGATCCGATCAAGCTTCTTCCATCGTTAATCTTAATAACTGTCTTACTGCAGTAGCCCACTGGGTCAATATCCAAACAAACTAAATCCCTCAGGTTCAAATCCCCCTGCTGCTCCTTGTGACCTTGGGCAAGTCACTTTACTCTCCATTGCCTCAGGTACAAACTTAAGCCTATATTCATCAAAAAGCTTTAAATATAGCAAAAATAGCACCAGAGATTAAAAAAAAGGGACATGGTTAGGATGTGATGGCAACAGCTAACGCCTGTGGCGGAATGTCATCGTGTACCATGTTGCATCATCGCACAGCGTGTTATTTTTGCAGCTATATATACAGCCTTCCTGAAGCTGTCTCTTTAAGGGTGTGTTGAGGCATGTTTTAGAGGAGAGGAGGATAGTTGCTGTGTTGGTGGTAGAAGATAGTTTATATTAGTGATTTCAGAGTGCATTGAGCTGTGCTTTTCTGTGCTTCCTTTTGTTAACCTTTATCTTTGTCTTTTGTCTCTGTGTGTGTGAAAGCTTTTGTTAGTGAAGTTTGTTCGTTTGTCTTTTTTGTGAAGGAGTGGAGGAGGTGGTAAGTGGAGGTATGAAGGAGGTGGAGAGAATGGAGCATGAGAGGCATGGGGATAGGAGAGGAGAGGCAAGAGGAGGGAAGAGAAGAAGTGGGAGGATGAAGGCAGGAGTGTTAGGGGAAGGAGAAGTAGGAGACTGAGTAGGGACAGAAGCAGAGAAGCAGCATAGAAGGGATAGGGGGCAGCGGGTGGGGGAAGGGGATAGGCAGGCAAGCATGGGGGGAGGAGTAAGGCAGGCTACAGATAGGCAGAGGGGAAGGGAGTTTGCAAGGCAGGGCCGGGGGGGGGGGGGGGAGTAGGAGAGGAAAGAGGAAGTGGCACCCCCATCTGGCATCCAGGCAGCAGGACACCTTTGGCGACTGTTGGAAAAAGGATGCTGGGCTTCATGGACCCTTGGTCTGACCCAGTATGGCATGATTTTATGTTCGTCTCCATGCCATTAAGTTCAGCGACATGGAGAACGGAATGGTAATAGCAGGAGTCCTGGAAAGCCATGCCACGCTGTTTAGCAACCGGGCATCTAAAACATCAAAAGGCAGCCAAGGCCCAGATCTGGAGAAGCCTAGCCCAGATCACCACCAGGCAGAGCGGCATACAAAGAAGTGGGAAGCAGGTCATCCACCAGTACAAAGAAATAAAGGTGCAGCTTAAAAAGGTGGCAGCCCAAAACAAACTCCAAAGAATGACAGGAGGAGGAAATCCATCTCCCATAATCCTCACTGAAATGGAGAATCGCCTAAAACAAAGGCTGGGACCGGATGTATTTGAGAGAATGGATGAGCGGCTAGACACCACAAGAGCTGCAACCAGTAAGTTCATCTCACTTATGACACTCACATGACAACATAAAAATGTGTTTTATGACCACATGATCAGCATGTGTTACAGGAGGGAGGTATGAGTGCTCATCTGCCTTGTAGTTGCTCTAAGGTATGGGGGTGGGGGGGGCGGGGGGGGTCAGTAATGTATATGGATAGTAAATGTTTGGGGTTGTGTGTATGGGGAGGCGGTTGGAGGAAGATTGTGCGTTTTGCAGTTGCTCTCAGTGAGTAGAGTATGAAAGAGTGCGTGTGTGTAGGGGGGAGTGGAGGGAGAAAATGTGTGTAGAAACCGCAGAGGGCTCAGGGGCAGAATTGGGCTCTGGTGGTTGTAACTCCTCCTGAGGAGCTTGAGTACTAACTCATCTTCATCCGGCAAAGTCTGGGAGACCTTGCAAGCCACACTGCATCCATTGCTGTCATCCGTTCTCATCTTTGTCTGGAGAAGCTTGCAGAATCCAAGCAAACCTGTTTCTGCCACCAGTCCACACCACTTTGGCCATCTTCCCCCCATCAGCACTTATGTTCTCGCTTGGTACACCTGCTGAGCGTTACGACAGTGTCACAGTGAACAAAAAGCTTTTTTTTTTAAATTTCACACATCACACTAAAAAGTGTGACCAAAATGATAAAGGGGATGGAACAGCTCCCCTATGAGGAAAGACTAAAGAGGTTAGGGCTGTTCAGCTTGGAGAAGAGACGGCTGAGGTGGGAATATGATAGAGGTCTTTGAAATCATGAGAGGTCTTGAACGAGTAGATGTGAATTAGCAAAATTGCTTACCTTGTAATAGGTGTTATCCCAGGATAGCAGGATGTAATCCTCACATATGGGTGACATCAGTAATGGAGCCCTATATGGAAAATCTTCTGTCAAAGTTTCTAGAAACTTTTGACTGGCACAGTGTGCCCACTGAGCATGCTCAGTATGCCATGATATTCTCAGCCACAGGGGTCCCCCTTCAGTCTGTTTTGTAGCAATGAGCGTTAGCCAAAAATAAAACAAAACATATCGGACCCAACTCCGCGGGGTGGCGGGTGGGTTTTGTGTGGACTACATCCTACTGTCCTGGGATAACACCTATTACAAGGTAAGCAATTTTGCTTTATCCCAGGACAAGCAGTATGCTAGTCTTCACATATGAGTGATTAGCAAGCTACAGGCCGAGTCATCTTTGTATTGGACCAACAGGTTACAACTTGTGCAATAGGCACAACAACTGGTGTACTATTGGGAAAAATGAGGCAGCCTGAAATCATGAAAAGTTGGATGTGGAAGGAGTTGGGATTATACTGGAAACAAATTATTTAAGACAGATTGTCCATAGGCTGAATCTTGTCGTCCTTCCTTGTCGAGACAGTAGTGAGCCGCAAAGGTGCGAAGGGAACTCCATGTTGCGGCCCTACATATGTCAGCTATTGGCACAGAACGGTAGTGTGCTACTGAGGTTGACATTGCTGCGTGTGCCTTTACTCGCCCATGGAGAGGAAGGCCTGCTTTTTCATAGCAAAACTGTATGCAATCTGCTAACCAATTGGACAGAGTTTGCTTGCCCACTGCTTTTCCAGGTTTGTTTGGATCAAATGAAACAAAGAGCTGGTTGGATTTTCTATGGGCTGTAGTGCGGTCTAAGTAGTATGCAAGTGCACGCTTACAGTCCAAGGTGTGTAAAACCCTCTCTCCTTGATGAGAGTGTGGTCTTGGGAAGAAAGTAGGTAAGATAATAGATTGATTCAAATGGAATTCCGTAACCACTTTTGGCAGAAATTTTGGGTGTGTACGGAGTATCACTTGGTCAAGTAGGAATTTTGTGTAGGGTGAGTATGTGACAAGTGCTTGTAACTCATTAACCCTTCTTGCAGATGTGATGGCTATTAAGAAAATAGTCTTCCAAGTGAGAAATTTAACATCACAGGAATCCATGGGTTCAAAAGGAGAATGCACGAGTCTCGTTAAGACCACATTAAGGTCCCATTGCGTGACCGGTGGTCGGCGTGGAGGTTTAAGTTGAATTAAACCTCTCATAAATCTACTAACTAGGAGTTGTACTGATATTGGTGCATCCCCAACGGTATTATAAGCTGAGATTGCACTTAAATGTACTCTTACAGATGAGGTCTGGCGACCAGAGTCTGAGAGATGCCATAGATAGTCTAATAGAGATGATGTAGTGCAGGAAAAAGGGTTTATACTATTTTGTGTGCACCACGTGGTAAATCTTTTCCATTTAGCACTATAGTTCTTTCGTGTGGAGGGTTTACGTGAAGCTACAAGCACTTGAGAGACATTAGTTGAAAGATTGAGAGGTTGTAGAATCAAGCTTTCAACATCCATGCTGTGAAGGATATGGATGGAAGGTCGGGACGACGCAACCTGCTCTGATCCTGAGTTATGAGATTGGGTGCTGTGCCCAGGTGAATTGAATCTGTGATCGAGAGGTCTAGAAGTATGGGAAACCATACCTGTCGAGGCCAATATGGGGCTATGAGTATCATGGACCCTTTGTCCTGTTATAGCTTCACTAGAGTTTTGGTTATTAGTGGTATCGGAGGATACGCGTATAGAAGGCCTGAATTCCAGTGGCGAGCAAAGGCGTCCCTGGGTAAGCGGTTTCTCTGCTTGAATAGGGAGCAATAATTGTCCACTTTGTAATTCACTTGTGATGCAAAGAGGTCTATTGTTGGCTTGCCCCAACGCTGAAAGATCTTGGTCGCCACTTCTGGATCCAGATACCACTCGTGAGGTTGGAATTGACGACTGAGGCGATCCGCCAGTACATTGTGAATTCCTGCTAGATAAGTGGCCCGTAAAAGCATTGAGTGTGCTAGGATCCAGTCCCAAATCTGTGCTGCTTCTTGACAAAGGAGTTACGAGCCCATACCTCCCTGTTTGTTGATGTAGCACATGGCTACTGTGTTGTCTGTATCAGAACAGTCTTGTGGGAGAGGCAGTCCTTGCACACATGCAGCACATAACGTATTGCTCGAAGCTCTAGGAAGTTTATCTGAAATGTGGCTTCGAGTTTTGTCCAAGTACCCTGAGTCTGCAGATGACCAAAATGTGCTCCCCACCCTAAGGTGGATGCATCTGTAGTTAAGGTCACTTGCGTAATCGGTTGTTGGAAAGGTAGCCTTTTGAGCAAGTTGTTCATGGTTGTCCATCACAGGAGCGAGAATTTTAGTTTCTGAGTGACTTGAATTGGATAAGAAAGTGGTTGGATGGCTTGTATCCATTGTGTTTTGAGTGTCCATTGCGTGAGTCTCATGGCTAATCTGGCCATAGGAGTGACGTGAACTGTGGAGGCCATGTGATCTAATAAAGTGAGACACTGATGAGCTGTTATTTGTGTGCGTGCACGTAGAGAGCCTGCTAACGAGGCTAGTGTCTGTGCGTGGTCTTTTGGAAGAAAAGCTTTTGCTGTTATGGTGTTTAATTTTGCTCCGATGAATTGTAACAGGTGAGATGGTGTGAAGTGGGACTTCTGGTAGTTTATGAGGAATCCAAGGAATGGAGTAGAGTTATTGTGAGCTTGAGAGAGAGTTGAGAGCTCCTTGTTTTGTTTGGCTTCTGATGAGCCAATTGTCCAGGTAAGGAAAGACGTGTATGCCCTGCTTGTGTAGATGGGCAACTGCCACTGCTAGACACTTTGTGAACACTCGAGGTGCTGAGGCAAGGCCGAATGGTAGCACCCTGTATTGGAAATGTTGATTTCCTACTAGGAATTGTAGATATTTGTGATGAGGAGGGAATATTGGAATGTGAGCGTAAGCATCTTGTAGATCCAGAGAAGAGAGCCAATCTCCTTTTTGAAGTAGAGGTAACATGGTGCCCAGAGAAACCATCCTGAATTTTTCTTTCTTCAGAAATCTGTTGAGATTTCTGAGGTCTAGGATGGGACGTAGGCCTCCTGTTTTCTTTGTAATGAGGAAATAACGGGAGTAGAATCCTCTGCCCTGCTGAGGCTGGGGAACTGGTTCCTCGGCCCTGGCTCTCAGAAGGGTGGATAATTCTGTTTGTAAAAGTGTGAATTTTGTAATGTGAGACCAGTTGTGTTGGAAGAAAGCAATAAGACCTCCTACTGGCAAACTTGGGGTCGGATTGGAAGACAGGCTGCTGCTCTCTGGTAATTTCTCAAAACCCTGATATTGCTCCTGTTTGAGGAGGGGGTTGAGCCCTAGGTTGTCTTGGTTGACGAGACTGTCTTCTCTGAGTTGATCTGGATGAGCGTCCCCGGGCAGGAGGTGGATAATAATGACTAGGCCTATAATATGGACACTTGGATTCTTTTCTCGGGAGTCTTCTTGATGGTATTTGAGACTCCTGAGGAACCGAAGATAGTTGTTTCAGGGTTTCTGAATGTTCCTTTAAGAGGGAAACCGCTTCTTTCACCTTATCTCCGAAGAGGTTATTCCCCTGCACAAGGGAGGTCGGCCAATTTTTCCTGAATTTCAGGTCTCAAATCTGAGGCCTTGAGCCAGGCCCATCTTCGAGTACTTATCCCTGTGGCTAATAGTCTTGATGTCATCTCAAAATTATTATATGCTGCACGAACCTCGTGTTTGCCCGCTTCGAGACCTTTATGAATTATGTCAGAGAAAGACTCCTGAAATTGCTGAGGAAGCGTTTCAGAGAGTTCTTGTATTTGCTTCCATAAGTTACGCTGGTATTGCGTCATATATAATTGGTAGGACGCAATCCTGGAAAATAACATGGATCCCTGAAACATCTTCCTACCTATGTTGTCTAGGAACCTGTTGTTTCTTCCTGGTGGAGTTGAGGAATGAGTTTTCAGCCTTTTTGATTTCTTTTGTGCTGACTCAACTACCACTGACTGGTGAGGTAGTTGAGTCTTCTGGAATCCTGGAATGTGTTGAACCAGGTATGTCGCATCAGTCCTTTTTTTGACCGGAGGTATGGAGCAGGGATGCTCCCATAACCTGTTCATCAAGTCTACGAGTACCTTGTGGACTGGTATTGCTAAAACCTCCTTAGAAGAGTCTACGAACTGTAAAACCTCCATGGTTTTTTGCCTAGTGTCTTCCTCTGACTATAATTGGAAAGGAATGGTGTCAGCCATATTCTTGATGAAGTTGGAGAAGGATAAGTCCTCCGGAGGGGATGGCTCCGAGAGGTATCCGTGTCTGTATCCCTCCATGTTTCAGGGGTGTGAGATCGAGACACTTTTGATATCGAAGATTGTCTAGGTTTCGATGGAAACAATGGGGATATATCGGGAGGCTCGAGGCGACTGGCCGAGCCTGCCCCCGTAACGGCGCGCCACCCGCGATGTGCGGCGGCCGTTGGGGGAGTTGGAGTGAGGCGGAGGGGGGGCGGGTCATCGGTAGCGACAGGCGCGCCGCTGATGACGCGTCCCACCTGGGGAGGGGGGTGCCGCGTCATCGGCGGGCGACAGCGGCGTGGGCTGATGACGCGGCGCCCCCCTTTAAAGGGCCGCGACGGGCGTGGGTCCACCCTTTTCCCCCATTTGCCGAGGACCCGGTCGACACGGAGAGCGGCGATCGGAGAACGAGGGCCACGAGGCGAGCGGGTGAATCGCGATTCGGGCGGCGATTGGGCGGGCGATCAGCGATTCGGGCGGCGAGTGAAGCGGCCACGCGGGTGGCGAGCCGGGTAGCGATTCGGCGGGAGCGGCGATCGCGAGCGGCGTTCCGGGCGGCGTTTAGGACTCAGACACAGTAGGCGAGCCGGGTGGCGAGGAGCCCGAGTGTCGGCAGTCAGGGGGGGGGGGGGAGAGGAAGCCACGAGAGGCAGGCGGCTTGCGGCAGGCAGCGGGGAGGGGAGCCGAGACCGAGCGAAAGCACGCAGGGGGGGGGGGGGGGGAGCCACGTGGTGCAGGTGGCTTGCGGCAGGGAGCAGGAGCGGCACGGAGAGCAGCAGGACCGGCTGAGAGGGGAGCCACGAGCGAAACACAGATTAGGGGTACGGACAGCATAGAACCCGATTGATTGCTTACGACAATAGGCAGCATGTCACCCCGCAGAACGGCAAGAGCTCCGCAGAGGGCCAAGGCAGCAGGTGGAAAACAGATGGTGACCAGATCCTCAGCACCTGCGAAAGCCAACAACAAGAGTAGAGCGACCCCCAAAACAGCGCCAGGGAGATTGCGTGGTGCGAAGGGAACAAGAGGAGCGGCCAGCAAAAGCAGAAGGGGCACCATTAGGATAATGGACCAGAGACGAGGAGAACACCAAGCAACAGAAATCGAGGAAACAGCAGAAGTGGAAGCAGTGGAGCCAGCGCGAGGGGAGAGAACACTTGCGACGGAAGAAGTGTGCACGAGCCTCAGGCAGGACAACGAAGTGCACAGGGACACTTGCCGCACCACGCCGACAGGAGGGACGAAGAGTGGTACGCAGGCAGGATGAGTCACCCGAACTTTCAGAACAGCGGGCCACGGCCACGCGAGCATTGGGGATACAACAATCAAATGGATCACAGGTGGCAGAATCAGGACTGCGCAGGATGGTATGACGGCCCCAGAATGGGATGGGGCGATCCAGGTCCATACCGAGGATGGGGTCCAGCAAGACGACCATGGGAGTACCCACAGGCGGAATTGACCAGCCAACAAGCCCGGTCTTCTTGGGGACCTTGGTCGGCGCCACCACCTGGGCCATCACATTATCAAGAAGGCGAGCAAGATACGTGGTCTGTCAGAAACACGGGTGACAGCGCAGTAAGAACGGATACACCAATGCATCCTGTGGACACAGTACGTTCAGAGGGACAGACCGTTCGGAGTGGGGCCCAGGAACAGCAACGCGAGGTGGAACAACCATCCACTAGTCAAGCGGCACAGCAAGCACAGGCTGAACACGGCAGTGCGGGTGAGTGCGGGCACAAAGAGGGGGACAACGGGCAAAAGCTGATGCCTTCAGGGGCGGGGCACACGGGGACGGCAAGTGACCAGGTCAGCAAAAAGAAGCGCAAGGCGAAGCGCAGGCGTAGGGCAAGCACCAGCTCTGATAGCTCCACAGGCTCATCAGATTCAGACTCTAGTTCCGATAGCGAACAGAACGCACCGAACAAAACAATAGATAAAGTGACAAGGGGGCCACCGGCGCTCACAACTTTATCGGAGCTATGGGAAGAAGTTCCCAAACAACTGAGGAAGAAAATATGCAGAAGAAAGTATATTGATATATTCAGCATTCTGCACGGGCGACGAAAATCGGGCGAGCGAAAGAAGTCGAAAGACTCAATCACAATAAAAGACAAAGAAATCAGAATACCCAAGAACATAATCAATTGGACGAAGGCATTCTTATATATGACCAGCGTCGTAGGGCGGAAGGACCCGTCGCAATACGGACCCATGTTGACCTACGCGGTCAACATCATGAGAGCTTACCAACAACACGAGGGCTGGTCATGGTTGAACTATGACGAGAAGTTCCGTGACAAGATGGAGGAGAACCAGTACATGACTTGGGGAACGCAGGACGTCAGCCTCTGGATAGAACACATGACGCGCAAGTCATCAGACCAAGGAATGAGAGCAAGGAGCGCAAGAAGGACATCACCTTATAGGCAGACCACAAGACAGGCAGCGACTCAGGATAACACATGTTGGCGATTCAACAAAGCAGTATGCTCATTTCAAGATTGCAAATTTAAACACGTTTGCACTAATTGCGCTGCCCCACACCCAATGACGAAATGCCCAAGACGGGCAACGGAAGGGAGTAAGGCTAAAGCAAACTGAGAACCTGCAGTTCGGAAAAGCTCCTTCACCAGTTCAACTGGAGGCTATGGAACCATGGCTAGACTTGTACCCGAACAAAGAAAAAGCAGAAAGGATAAGGCAAGGATTCAAGGAAGGGTTCAGCATCCCTTTTCAAGGACAAATGCAAACAACTAACACAGCCAATGCCCCATCAACAACGAGATACGAGGACATAGTACATGAGAAGTTGGAAACGGAACTAGCACTTGGAAGGATAGCGGGTCCATTCACGCAACAACCTTACCAGCACATGTTCATATCACCATTAGCAGTAATTCCCAAGAAGGAAAAAGGAAAGTTCCGACTTATACAGAATTTGTCATTCCCACCGGGCCGGTCAGTAAACGATCACCTCCCCCCGGAGGAATGTTCAGTGCAGTACACATCATTCGATACGGCGGTGTCGATGTTGCGTACCTGCGGAAAAGGGGCCAGGATGGCAAAAGTGGATATAGAGTCCGCATTCAGGTTACTCCCCGTGCACCCGGATAGCTTCCCGTTGTTGGGATTTACATTCCGCAATCAGTACTACTTCGACAAATGCATGCCCATGGGATGTTCAGTCTCATGCGCATACTTTGAGCTATTCAGCTCATTTTTGCACTGGGTGGTAGCAACAAGGACGGAATCCAAAAACATCATCCACTACTTGGACGATTTTCTATTCATTGGCCCACAAAATTCTCACACATGCGGCAACCTGCTTGATGACTTCCAGAAGGTGGCAGAGGAATTCGGAGTCCCATTGGCCAGCAACAAAACAGAGGGTCCAACAACGATCTTATCCTTCTTGGGAATAGAGCTGGATTCGGAAAAAATGATGGCCAGATTACCGGAGGAAAAACTAAAAAAGCTGCGCGACATATTACAACAGACGAGCAAGGCAAAGAAAATAACGCTCCAGGTCGCGCAAGCAATCTTGGGAACACTAAACTTCGCTTGTAGGGTGATTCCCATGGGCAGAGCTTTCATGCGAAGGTTAGCTACAGCGACAGTAGGGATAAAGAGACCACACCACTATCTTCGAATAACGAAAGATATAAGATCGGACTTTGAAATATGGAATTCCTTCCTAAAGAATTTCAACGGTGTGGCAGTCATACAAGACCCGCCAATGTCAAGCGCGGAATTGAACATACAAACGGACGCTGCAGGCGGTTGGGGTTTTGGAGCACTATGCCAAGGGGCGTGGTGTGCCGAACAGTGGCCGGAGGAATGGAAAAAGAGGGGTATAACGAAGAACATAACCTTCCTCGAGCTGTTCCCCATATGGGTCACGTTAGTATTGTGGAGCGCGAAACTACAAAATAGACACATTATATTCTGGTGCGACAACCAAGCGGTTGTGCACGTTCTAAACGCTCAGTCAGCAAAGTGCCCAATGGTAGTCAACCTGCTGAGGGAGATAGTGTTGGAGGCATTACGCCACAACATAACCATTAGAGCAAAACACGTCCCAGGGGTCTTGAACGGCGCGGCTGACGCTTTATCTCGTGCTAAATGGCATCTATTTCATAAGCAGGTACCCACGGCAGAGACAACAGCGACCCCAATGCCGACACGATTATGGGAAATTGGTCGGCAACAACGAGAGAACTACTCAGAAGATCGGTAGCACCGTCAACCTGGGCATCATATTCCCAAGGTTTCGAGGAGGTAACCAGCTTCCTGGAGAAGAATGGGTGGAAACGAGGACCAGCTACAGAGGAACTCATGATCAAATTCATAGACACGTCAATGGAGAGCGGAACATCCAGAAATGCCGTCATCAAGCGCCTGGCAGGAGCAGCTTTCTTCTTTAAGGCGCGCGGGTGGGGTGACCCCACAAAATACTTCATTATAAAGAAGATGCTGGCGGGATGGGCAAGGAAGACCGGCGCGAACAGGGATGAGAGACATCCTATTACACATCACAGGCTAAAAATGCTATGGGGGACATTGGCCGAGGTTTGCTCATCTGCATATGAGACCAGGCTATTTAGAGTCGCATTTGCGCTGGCCTTCTTCGGAGCCCTACGAATCAGCGAACTGGCGGCCCCCAACAAGAAGGACGACGGACAGGGCGGACTGCTGCGCAACAACGTTGAGTGCACAGAGGGGGCGCTAAGCATAAAAATACATCGGTCTAAGACGGATCAGCAGGCGAGGGGCAGCACGTTATGGCTAAAACGGGTTGTTGGTTGTAATACATGCCCCATCTTAAACGCAAAGGAATACTTGGCCATACGACCAGAAGGCGGAAAACACTTCTTGATTCATAGCGATGGCTCTCCCTTGACGAGATTTCAATTCACAGCAGTCTTGAGAGCGGCGGTAAATAAGTTAAAGTGGGACGCGAAGAAATTCAGTTCGCATTCCTTCAGAATTGGAGCGGCAACAAGCGCAGCACAGGCTGGTTTAGGAAAAGAAACAATAAAGAAAATAGGAAGATGGAGGTCCAATGCAGTCAATGCATATGTGCGGTTGGACAGAGCATCTCCTGCAAACTGTTAACCAATCTTCTGATTATATTTTACAGAGCAACGAGTGCAACGAATAGCATGGATTGTTGGTCACTCGTACATTCGCTGGGCGGCCAAGCGAGCGATCGGGCGACCGTATGGACAGCACCTGGGACTGGCAACGCAAGGGTGGGTCGTTGCATGGACAGGAAAGCCCGGCATGCGGTGGGATCAGTTATTGCCCTTGTTACGGCGCCTGAAAGATTCCAGGGCGGCTCCAGATGTAATGATCATACACCTGGGGGGCAATGACTTGAGTGCGATAACATGCAAGGGTCTGATCAACAAGGTACAAAACGATCTAAATATCATAGCGGCGTTGTATCCAGAGACAACCGTGGTATGGTCAGAAATCATACCAAGGCCCAAGTGGAAAGACTCCAAATTATGGAATAGAGGTAGAAAGAAAATCAACAGACAAATGGAGTTGTGGACACAAAAACGAGGGATACAGCAGATCAGACACAAATGGGCGGAGGACAGGTGCCCGGGATTATTCAGAGAGGATGGCGTGCATTTGACTGATATTGGATATGATATATTTAATAATGCATTGCAGGATGCCATAGAAGCAGGGTATGCAAGCAGGGTACAGGCCGCAGCTAATTAGTTGAGTGGGGGACACGAGGCAAGGGTACCCCTACCTCGTGTTATGGCGGTTACCCGGGCCGGGGGATATATTGAAAGTGGTGCCGGCGGCATCACCGGACGGCGTGGGAGCCGGTCCGCGCAGAGGGAGGCGCAAAGGCGGGGCGCCGAATGCGCCAATGGCGGGACCCCCGCCTGGGAGCGGGGACTCGGCGGGGGCCCATGGCTAAAGGACGCCTGGCTTGGCACGGCGGGCAATCACGGACAGCATACCGGCTCGGGTAGCCCCAAGGAAGTTTATGAATATGTTAATAGAAATAAAGCTGCGGCCTTTTGATACCAATAACTGTTGCTGTGTGGTCACTTGACAGAGTCAAAATTGTAACAAGAGGGAGGGAAAAAGTAGGGGGGGGGGGGCGGCACGAAAAGGACGCCAGCACAGGGAGCAAGTGGTGGCTGCCAGCGTTATGGAGGTATTGGTCGTGGAATCCCCGATGGACCCGGGATCAGATCTGGAATCGCTGTTTCTTCGACAGTATCTTCTCCCCTCGGTAGTGGTGTAGGCAGTTCCTGAGGTTTTGTAGGAATTGCACCAATAATTGTATCTAATTTTTGTAGAATCGGTGCAAGAAGGGATAAATCTGGCATCGGTGGAATAGATGATGGATGTGGAAATGTCACCGGTATTGGCATCAATGGAATCTGCGATGTAACTGGACAGGGCATCAGTACTGGCATCGATGAATCCCTGGACAGAATTGGTAGGGGCATCGGTAGTGGTATCGATGGATCCGGTAATGGCATCGGCGATGGAATCGATGGAGACAGCACTGGCGTCGGTGCTGGCTTTAGAGGCAGAGTCGGTGCCAGCATGGAGGCATCGAGGATGTTGTGGTGCAGGAGCTTTCAGGTTTACAAAGCTCCCTCCTTCACAGTCTGTTTTGTTTTTTGCACATAGAAAAAAGGTCCTGTTGCACTTTATTCAATGCCCAAAGCACATATTACAAGTTAACCTTCTACAGATCCCAGAAAAATAGTTTCTAAATTTTCACAAATGGAACATGTCATTGTGCCACTTAGTGACACTGGGTCAATGAGAGTTTAGCATATTTCAAAGTTTTAGTTCAATAACAAACCTTCTTTCCTGTATTATACAGCAAGAAACAGCCCGTTCCATACCTGTAATAAAGAGAGGTTAGGAGATATTTGTTTTCATGAAAAAGTCTGCCATAGTAGGTCTACAACATGAAACTTACTGACTTAAAATCAAGGAACTCAGCACAGCTTCTTCTGAGTTACAGAAGTTGCAACAAATGTTCCTGAATATTAAAGAAAAACACTGAGAAAATATCAAGAACTTTAATTAAATCTATGTTGCTGATAAACAAGCCAAACAAAAATCATTAAGACCTTCTAACAAACATAGTGGCAACCCTAGCTTACAGGACACAGAGGCAAGGGTCAGAAAGCAATGGGGCTCTGTGTAGTTTGCAGATACAATATAGATATTTTGGGGTTTATGCAGCAGTATTTCTAGAAGCACTGCAAAAATCTTAGCAAAGATTATAGATTATATTGCTGTGTGTTTTCTTGTAAGTTATATGATTGTTTGAGCTAGTTATGTGGTAAACTTGTGTATGTCTTGCTGTAAACTGCAAGGGTCCTGGGTACTGGTAGTAAATAAATAAAAATAAAGTCTAAATTCCTGATATCATCGACTTTGTTTTACATATCTAGAATCAGAACACATTATGTATTTATCACTCATGCTTATAAACTGGTCTCTCCGTTTCTTAAACTCTGCCTGTTCACCTAGTCTTCTGTAAGTTGCCTGAGCTCTAAATGAATTTGCCTTTTACAGACTATTATATCAGGATCCCAGGATTCACAGAGCTTAATCCAGTTATTGTTTATGTGCACTGGGAATGCATTCTCTATTCTCAGGTTAATAAAATGAAGTCTGAACTAGCCTATTTACAATGAATACATTCAGGTACATTTTAAAGTATGCAATTGTATTTAAATTTGTTACTCCAGGATTTTAAGGAGAAAAGCAAGTTTGCTTACTGTAAACGGAGTTTCTGTAGATAGCAGGATGAATTAACCATGCTGTCTGGGGGACGTTCTCCATAAACCTCGAGGCAGAGCTTCTCTCAGAGATTACAGAGCTTTGGCTGTGTGGTTGCACGCGTTTTCCTGCACAATAGCCATCTTCCCCTCAATCTGTAACAGCGCATCCAGCGAAGTGGTGATCTCAGAGGCTGTCCAGAAAGGCAGGCAAGTCAGCATGGCTAAATTCATCCTGCTATCTACGGAAACACAGTTTACGGTAAGCAAACTTACTTTTTGCCATTGATAGCAGGGCTGAATTAGCCATGCTGCCCGAGAGATCCCAGATTACAGTTGTAGTCTGCACACTGAGAAGAGGATGGACACCCCCGTCTGACACAAAGTCCTACTTGCACAACCCATCCAAGAGGTGGACAGTCTCACTTCCTCAAAGAAGCAAACACTGCTGAACCCAGTGCTGCATTGGAAGATGCCTGTCGGTTCAGACAGTAATGTGATATGAAGGTATGTAGATATGACCACGTAACTGCTTTACAAATATCCAGCAATGGCACCATATGAAGATGCATTACTGCAGCAGTAACTGCTTGAACTTGGAGTGCTCTGACCTTGTCTGCTTTGTGTAACAAAAGTAAATGCATTGGGATATTCGGCTTGACAGAGGATGTCCTTAACCTCTGCTGTTAAGTGTAGTTGGTTCAATACCATCCTTTCAATCTACATGCTGTGAGAGGAAGTGAAGCATGCATGGGGTGCAGCAATGTTCCCCCTTCCTGAGTTAGAAGATTTGCATTGTCCTCAATTGAGCTAGGAGTGATAGACAGCCCAACTAGATCGGCATACCAAGGTTATCTCAGCCACACCAGAGCAATGAATGTCATAAGAACATAAGAAATTGCCATACTGGGTCAGACCAAGGGTCCATCAAGCCCAGCATCCTGTTTCCAACAGAGGCCAAACCAGTCCACAAGAACCTGGCAATTACCCAAACACTAAGAAGATCCCATGCTACTGATGCAATTAATAACAGTGGCTATTCCTAAGTCAACTTGATTAATAGCAGTTAATGGACTTCTCCTCCAAGAACTTGTCCAAACCTTTTTTGAACCCAGCTACACTAACTGCACTAACCACATCCTCTGGCAACAAATTCCAGAGCTTTATTGTGTGTTGAGTGAAAACATTTTCTCCGATTAGTCTTAAATGTGCTACTTGCTAACTTCATGGAGTGCCCCCTAGTCCTTCTATTATTCAAAAGTGTAAATAACAGTCACATATACTCGTTCAAGACCTCTCATGATCTTAAAGACCTCTACCATACCCACCCTCAGCAGTCTCGTCTCCAAACTGAACAGCCCTAACCTCTTCAGCCTTTCTTCATAGGGGAGCTGTTCCGTCCCCTTTATCATTTTGGTTGCCCTTCTCTGTACCTTCTCCATCGCAACTATATCTTTTTTTGAAATACAGCGACCAGAATTGTACACAGTATTCAAGGTGCGGTCTCACCATGGAGCGATATAGAGGCATAATAACATTTTCTGTTTTATTAACCATTCCCTTCCTAATAATTCCTAACATTCTGTTTGCTTTTTTGACTGCTGCAGCACACTGAGCCGATAATTTTAAAGTATTATCCACTATGATGCCTAGATAGTTTTCCTGGGTGGTAGCTCCTAATATGGAACCTAACATCATGTAACTACAGCAAGGGTTATTTTTCCCTATATGCAACACCTTGCACTTGTCCACATTAAATTTCATCTGCCATTTAGATGCCCAATCTTCCAGTCTTGCAAGGTCCTCCTGTAATGTATCACAGTCCGCTTATGATTTTACTCTGAATAATTTTGTATCATCTGCAAATTTGATAACCTCACTCGTCATATTCCTTTCCAGATCATTTATATATATATATATATATATATATTGAAAAGCACCAGTCCAAGTACAGATCCCTGAGGCAGTCCACTGTTTACCCTTTTCCACTGAGAAAATTGACCATTTAATCTTACTCTGTTTCCTGTTTTTTTAAGCAGTTTGTAATCCATGAAAGGACATCGCCTCCTATCCCGTGACTTTTTAGTTTTCGTAGAAGCCTCTCATGAGGGACTTTGTCAAACGCCTTCTGAAAATCCAAATACACTACATCTACCTGTTCACCTGTATCCACATGTTTATTAACCCCTTCAAAAAAATGAAGCAGATTTGTTAGGCAAGACTTCCCTTGGGTAAATCCATGTTGACTGTGTTCCATTAAACTATGTCTTTCTATATGCTCTACGATTTTGATCTTGAGAATAGTTTCCACTATTTTGCCCGGCACTGAAGTCAGGCTCACTGGTCTATAGTTACCTGGATCGCCTCTGGAGCCTTTTTTAAATATTGGGGTTACATTGGCCACCCTCCAGTCTTCAGGTACAATGGATGATTTTAATGATAGGATACAAATTTTAACTAATAGATCAGAAATTTCATTTTTGAGTTCCTTCAGTACCCTAGGATGCATACCATCCGGTCTGTGACGTCCGCGATACATTTCTGTATGGTCCGAGAGATGACAGAGTATGAAAGGTAAGCATATAGTAGACACCCCCCCCCCCCCCTCGACCAAGGAATGAGGAACGCGTCCTATGCAACTTGTTCCCAGCTAGGAAAAACCGAGCAGAACGCCCAAACTTTCCTGTTGTGCACCATGTCGAAGAGATCTATACGAGGGAGACCCCACATTTCAAAGAGATCATCTGCCACGCTTTGGTTTAGAGTCCATTCATGCAGGTAGAACACCCTGCTGAGCCGGTTGGATTCAGTATTGGCAATACCCGGAAGATAGGTCACTTGGGCAGAGATATACTCCATTTCCCTGCCCATTCGAGGATCTGAATGGCCTCCTTGCAAAGGACCCATGAATCAACCGTCCTCTTTTGTTTATGTAAAAAACATGGCCACTTGATTATCCGTGTGAACCATGACATTCTTTCCCCCGACATGGTCGGAGAAAGTGAGAAGGGCATTCCAAATCTAGCAAAGCGACGATCTCAGAGGCTGTTCAGGGAGGCGGGCAGGTCAGCATGGATAAATTCATCCTATTTATCAGGCCGATACAGTACAGTGCGCTCCGACGGAGCGCACTGTTAGCCTGCTACTGGACGCGCGTTTTCCCTTACCCCTTATTCAGTAAGGGGAGGAAAACGCGCGTCCAACCCGCAGCACCTAATAGCGCCCTCAACATGCAAATGCACGTTGATGGCCCTATTAGGTATGCACGTGGGATACAGAAAGTAAAATGTGCAGCCAAGCCGCACATTTTACTTTCAGAAATTAGCGCCGATCCAGAGGTCGGCGCTAATTTCTTTCAGCACCGGGAAAGTGCACAGAAAAGCAGTAAAAACTGCTTTTCTGTGCACCCTCCGACTTAATATCATAGCGATATTAAGTTGGAGGTCCCGAAGAGTAAAAGTAAAAAAAAAAATAAAAAAAAAAAATTTGAATTCGGCCTGCGGCTGTCGGGCCGAAAACCGATCGCTCAATTTTGCCGGCGTCCGGTTTCCGAGCCCGTGGCTGTCAGCGGGCTCGAGAACCGACCCCGGCAAAATTGAGCGTCGGCTGTCAAACCCGCTGACAGCCGCCACTCCTGTCAAAAAGGAGGCGCTAGGGACGCCCACTCTCCCACAGACTTTACTGTATCAGCCCGTATGGAAATATCATTTCCAGTAAGCAAACTTGCTTTTTTCCATCGATAGCAGGGCTGAATTAGCCATGCTGCCTGAGAGTACCCAGCTTATTGTTGTGGTCTGCCATGAACACACACTGAGAAGGGGATGGACACCCCTGGACACCGAAAGTCCTGCTCTCAACCAGGCCTATCCTGCGGGCCCCTATAGCCCCTGCCAATGCAGGAGCTGATGGTCTAGAGGCTTCGTATATCATGCGGAGAAGGTGCTGTAATCCTTCTTCCATGTCCATGAAGGACTGAGGCAGCACAGCATATGCAGAGCCCTCATCGCAACGAGGCTTGATGGATTGTAAACACTCAGATACTGAGTGATATAGAACTGATGCTGCTGGATGTTCGCATTCAACATGGCCGCCTGGAAGGCATTCCTCCCAAACTCGTCCAGGTAGCGATTGTCCTTCCCTGGTGGCACGTTGGAATGGAGCCTAGATTTCTTCACTTTCCTCATGACAGATTCCTCCACAATGGATACTTTTGTATATGAAGCTTCAGGTCCATTTTCCTGGACGTTACAAGTACTGAAAAGGGGGTCTCCCAGGTCTTTTCCATGACCGCATGGGAAGGCAGCACCATAGGCTCGGACGGAACCTTGAATCTCTTCAAGATGCTGAGGACTTCTGTCCTAGGGTCTAATATCTTCTTAGTCTCCACTCTGAGCAGAACCCCCACCTTCTCTATAGACCTGGAGTAAGAGAGGTCCTCAGGTGGCTAGGATGGCTCTGGGGGTTCTTCAGGCGAGTTGGAAGGAATGCCTGTAGAAGACCCTAGAGAAGTAGGCAGGGAGTCAAGTGGCTCTGAGTTCGGCTGTGATGACAACTGAGGCGGGACACCCACTCTTCCTGTGGGCTATGTTGCTGAGGAGGGGATTCACCCCACGGGAACAACTTCTCCAATGAGAGGCTTGGAGGGGGACATTTCCCGGAACCTGATTCCATGGAGGTGGAGAGATTGTTGAGAATCTCTGAAATTTGGGACACATCCTGGGAGGCTAGGCACCTTCTGCAGTGGTATGTTACTCCTTTAATGCGGCAGCTGTTGTGGTAGTATACCATTCCTCGTCTTGGGCAGACTAGGATTGTTTGGCATCTGCAGGTACTGCAGCCAGGAGGATGTTGGAGGCAGCCCCTGCTTGTGGTGTGCCGCTGGCTCCACCGCATTTCACAGTCTGTGCTTCTTCGACAAGGGCTCTTAAAGCTGGTGTGAACATCTCTTTTTCCAGGAGAATGATGAAAGATCCGAGTATACTCTCTCTGATGACCCCAAGTAGCTCTCGGATTCTCCTTTGTCTGAGGGCATACCCACATTCAAAAAACCCATCTCCTGTAGCTCCTCCGGCATGAAGACAACCTGAGGGTCCAGCTGAGGTTTTCGTTGTTGACATTTATTTTTAGTTATTTAAAACAGTTTTATACACCGTTGCACAGACAAATCCATCTCAACGGTTTACAATTAATCATAATGATAAAATAAGTGGAGAAATGGAAAAAATACAATTATATTGTAAATATACATCTAAATATCTAAAAGTATCAAAAACTATAAAATTACCAAAGTAAAGATAAAAAGTAAAAGCAGTATTAGAAAAAGTTAAGACACATTAGAATGTCTATGCTCCTATGCTAATTGAGCTGAGTGTGAGGTTTGCACCGTTCAGATAATGCCAGCGCCTTCTGCTCGACGCATGCATCATCGGCGTCTGGTGCGTCGAGGTCCTGCGTGCTGAGTCGAGGGCTGCATTGACGCCTGTTGAGTGGCTAGTTGCGTCGATGGGATTGGGCTCAGAGCCCCCCGCTTTAGAGCGTTGTGCTTTGACACATCACTGCATCGTGCGTCGGGACAGGCTGTCTTCAATGCACATGTCGAATCCTTATGGCGCAGAGTGTCGTCCTTGCTTCATTGTGACACATGCTTCGACACAAACGTTCTGACATCGTGGCTGCTTGCCGACGCTGACTCCAGTGTCCAGCTAGGTGGTGCATCTCCCGATGCCAGATGTTTTTGCTGGTCATGGGGAGGGGGGGCACAGAGACTCTCTGGGGCACTTGACCTACTCTGTTCTGGTTTGTTTCCTTACCCTGGGGAGTCAGGGAAGGCCTCTTTTTCTCTGGGTGGTCTGTCTTCGGCCCCAGGGATGAGTGGGACTAGTGGTGCTCTGATGCTGGAGCATAGGCTCTCCTGCAATATAAAGAAATATAGAGAAGGCTCTCCTGCAATATAAAGAGAAGGAACCCTTAGCTATGGATATTTGTGTATTGACCCACACAGATAAATCTTATCTTATCATGGAAAGCATCAAAAAACATTGGCACATTCTTCAATTACATTCAATTTTTGCTGATCCGCCACTTTTTGCATATCAGCACAGCAAAAATCTTCGTGACTACGTGGTATGTGCTGCTACAAGTTATCAGGACTTTACAAAGGTGCAAGGCTGTCACAACCAGTGCGGGCAGTGTGACATGTGTGCCACCACTATTGAGGGTCAGTATTGGCAACATCCGACGACTGGATATAGATACAAGAAGAAATCTGTGACTACATGCAATTCTACCTCTGTCGTGTATTTAATTCAGTGCCCATGTCAGTTTTTATATGTGGGCCGGACTAGTAGAAAAATCAAAGTACGTCTTCATGAACATAGAAGCCGCCTCAATACAGCCAATATGGAGGCACCTATGGTAAGTCACTGCACTGAGGTGGGCCACACCTTTGACCAATTACAATGGACAATTCTTGAACAAGTTGCACAAAATCCCCGTGGTGGTGATCACAATTACTTTTTAAACTATCGTGAACAATGGTGGATTTTCACATTAGCATCACAATCCCCACATGGACTCAATGATTCAGTAGAATGGTCCTCCCTTATCTAACTTTGGATTGGTGTCTAGTCTACCAAACCCTATACTCTGATTGGTTCCTTTGTAAGATGCTAGCAGGTTTAAAAACAACCTTTGAAAATGGCGGATCCAGTTGCCGGGTTAAAGCTGCAACCAAGTAGCAGACGTGATCGCTGGGCAGGCTCTGGAATCGTATGTATGCACTAGATAGCAGCGATAACTGTTGATATTTTTGCATAAACTTAGTAAATTATGTCATTTTTTAAACCTAGAATTGGCAAACTACAGCCCCTGATGAAGCTGACAAACACGAACCGTGTCGGGCCAGGGCCAGTTTGATATTCCGGCTGCATAATCTCTGCTACGATAAGTGTAATCGCACTGCCTTTAGACTGGTAATTTAACCAGACTTAAAATAATGAAAGTTTGAAAACGTTAAAAAAATCTCAAAAAAATTATCACAGAGTAACCGATGATTATAAATTCAGTGATGGTCCGAATGCTCTTTTGTGACTGCACAACCATATAAGTGGCAATTAGGGCTATTGGAGTAAAGCCCGCCATTACTATATGAGGTTACTCTGTTTCTATAGAAGAGACTACATGGTATCAGCTATTGTTATTTCCATTAAATATGATGATGTTTTGAATTTCAGTCATTAGTTTACATATATATATATATATATATATATATATATATATATATATATATATACACACACACACACACACACAGTTTTTTGTATTGGAGCATAGGACCTGGCATCTTCATCCCGCAGATGCACAATTTTCTATGCATGCTGCCTTTGGGCCCTGGGTGACATACGACCACAGTCCCGACAGACAGACTGGTCATGCGCAGGCCCCAGGCAGAGGTAACAGTAGTTATGCCCATCGGTGATGGACATAACTTTACCACACTGGCAGTACTTGAAGCCAGGCGGGTTTGGGCACCATGGTAGCACTGAAAAGTGCTGTATTTTTTTTTCTCAGAAAAACTCCAAGGAGAGAGGAAAGAAGAGCTCCGCGTGTGACTGGTAGCATGAGAAAACAAGACTGAGGGGAAGATGGCTATTGTGCAGGAAGATGCGCACAGCCGCACAGAGCCAAGCTCTAACCTCCGAGAGAAGATCCACCTCGAGGAGCTAATTCAACCCTGCTATTGATGGGAAAACTTCAATTAATGCACAAGGATTTACACTACTAAATAAGAAACAGAAAAAAAAAATACTTTAAAACTGAAATAGGCAGCAGAAGATTTCCTAACGAAAGCTTTCAGAAATACCCGTTTTATGGCTACAAAAAAGTTTGTCTCGCATTTATAACAATCAATTCATGTTGTATTGCCACACTTCAGTGAATGCTTACGTGTTCTTTGCCTGTCCAACCTGGAAACACATTTGTCCAACTAAAGCAGCTGATTGATCTCCCAAGCACTGAAAACACAAAAAGGGACATGCAGTACTTTCTAACTGGATCTGTGGATATGCAAACTGTACAGCAATTCAACATTTTTTAAATAAATTGGTCAGCATTTAGAATTTCAAAAAAATAAAGATTTCATAACTTGATTACTGAACGCCTAAAATTTTGTTTTTATTAAGCTACATTTATTTATCCACTCCCTCAGTAAACATGGCAGCTATTATATTGATAATCATGATCATCATCTTGCATACCCCTTTAATATTATTCTGCTACACACAGTAGAAAGAGTATGACCAGATGTGGTATGATCTGAAATGTGAAGATGTTAAAGAGCTAATAAAGTTGTCTATATACAAAAGCTTAAGAATAATGCCGTTATTATAATAGAAAGAAAACTTTAAAAAGACAAACGGAGAAAGGAATATAACTAAGGCATAGGCAAATTGATCTTTTGAGGATATCAGGGCTGATGCTAGCTTTTTTCCCTCCCCATCCCATTCAGACTGTGCAGACTTGCAAAACAAAAACAAAAACAAAAAAAAAGGAGCAGCTCAGCTCCCTCCAGTGATCCAAACTGACCCCTTCCAACCTTACAAACCCAGGGCTGGTGCAAAGTTTTATTGTTCAATATATTTTATTGAGGAAGTGGTCCTTCATAAAACAATACACTGGAATGCAGGAATAAGATAGCAACCAAACTACCACAAGGCAAAAGACAAACAAGAATACATCACTGGTGCACCTTCGTCTAGTCCGTGAAGGGAGCACTATCCAATTTTATCCTAATGAGAGAGGCATTACCCAACCCAACATCGTGGTATCCGGGAGCCCCTATTCTTCCCCCTCCCCGTCAACCCCACCACCGCCATATATCCAGGAACATACCTCCCATTCATTCCCCCCCTCCCCCAAACCCCCACCCCCCCGAGATCCCTAGCCGCAAACCCCACTAGTCAGGGTCCGTTCAAACGGAACAAGTTAATTGTTGAGTACCAGACTCCTAGCCCGGTGAGGCAAACTTTGGATATAAGCGTCCCAAATCTGAAGAAATTTCCGGCGAGCCGCCACCGACGATCGAGATGCCAAGTTCTCGAACTGCATCAGACGATGAAAATGTATCCGCCATGTCCAAAAGGAGGGCCCCGTCCGCTCCTTCCAATGGAGAAGGATGATTTTCTTCCCGACAAGGCCAGCTTTTTGCAACAAAAGCCGAGATCCCAGGCTAGGAAGCAAATGTTGGGTTACACAATGAAATAACCACAAGTACGGAGAGAGGGGCAAGCGCACCCCCACCAGCCCTGTAAAATATGTCCCCAATCGCTGCCAAAACATTTGAGCATTCGGGCAAGACCAGAAGACATGTGCTAGCGTGCCCCTCTCCTCCCCACAACGCGGGCAGTGAGCATTAACCGTTAAACCCGATTTAAAGGCAATATGGGGAGAAATATACGCTCTATGTAAAAATTTGAGATGCATCTCCCGAAAGTACATGTTACTAGTCACCGGGAAAACCCTCTTCACACTACCCACAAAAATGCGAGCTGTCAGTGTAAACCCTCCATCCCGGTTCCAACGAGCCACCGAGATGGTAGAGGACTCCACAAGAGTCTTCCGGGCCAACCCCTTATAGTACACGGATAGAGAGGGCTCCTTAGTAGCGTCGAAATGAAAGAACCCATCAAGCGCCTTGAAGATCGCCAAACACTGGGCCGGCGGTCCCAAGGACTGGACATAATGGTGCAATTGTAAATAGCTAAACCAATGTTGAGTAGGGATTCCGTACAGCTCCCGTAGTGTCTCAAAAGACATAAAGCGCCCCTCCCCGTCAAACACATGTCCCAAATACTCCACACCCCTGGGCTGCCAGTTAAGAAACGGGGCAGTAGTTAAGCCGGGGGAGAAATCAGGGTTACCCCGCAGTGCCGTTAGATATTCACATTGTCTAGGAATCCCTAGCATTTTAGTAAGAAGTACCCAAGTCTTCCGTATAGGAAGTATCAAGGGATGGAGAGCCAGCCGAGGCGGGAGTGTTTTCCCACAGCCCATCAACACATGACTTAAAGCCAGAGGTCTAACGAAAGTCCGCTCCGCCAGAATATTGACAAAGGGAGATTTCCCAACTATCCACCCACGGATTAAACGCAGATTCGCCGCCATGCCATAGTGTTGGAGGCGAGGCACCCCCCTCCCCCCCCCGGCCCAAGGCTGCTTCAACCAACCCAAGGAGATTCGGGCCTTACCCCCTCTCCAAATAAAAGAACGGAGTAACTGGTCCACGCGGCGAAGGTCCTTGGATAACAATAACATAGGGTAGTTTTGTAGGACATACTGCCACTTAGGTAAGATTACCATTTTAAATAGGGCAATTCTCCCACTCAGGGAAAGCGGTAAATGACGCCATGCGGCCAACCGCTCCTGCGTTAACTGTAGAAGGGGAAGAATATTAAGCGAATATATTTTATCTAAATTAGGGGTGATATAAACGCCCAAATATTTAATAGAGCCTTGGGCCCACTTCAAAGGAAAGGCACCCCGCCAATGATCCTTAAGGGACTCCGGGAAGGCCAATGCCTCCGATTTATTCCAATTAATACGCATACCGGACATCGCCGAGTATTGGCCATACACCTCTAGTGTAGTTTCCAAGGAACGAGCGGGGGAGGTAAGAAATAGCAGGATATCGTCCGCATAGGCCGCATATTTAAACAGCTCCCTTTGGTTTCCTTCCAAAAATTGCAGCCCGCGGATGCCGGGATGGGCTTGTATGGCCAGGAGAAAGGGCTCCAAGGTAAGTAGAAAAAGAAGAGGTGAAAGTGGGCACCCCTGTCTCGTTCCCCTCCCCACCTGAAAGGATTCCGTTAACCCCCCATTCACCTGGAGACAAGCCACCGGGTTGTTGTAAATAAGTTCCACCGCCTGGTAAAAGAACCCACCAAACCCCATTAATGTTAAAATATGATACATGAAACCCCATTCCACCCGGTCAAAGGCCTTCTCAGCATCGAGACTAATGACCAAGTAAGGCTCCTCCACCCGGGTACAAAGCGCCATTGCCGTAACCACCTGCCGGATATTTCGCAAGGAGTACCTCTGTTTGACAAAACCCACCTGTCCCGGCTGTATAAGTGAAGGCAACACATTCGCCAGACGCTCCGCCAGCACTTTAGTCAATATTTTGTGATCTACATTCAGTAGAGAGATGGGCCGATAGGATTCCGGGAGCAAGGGGTCTTTATCCGGCTTAGGGATCAATGTGACATAAGCTTGATTACCTCCAAGGGGAAAGGTGCCCTGTGCGATGAGAGCATTATAAACCTTAGACAACAGGCCCGACAATGGGTCTCCCAAGCAGTGATAAAACTCAGCACTGTAGCCATCGGGACCAGGAGATTTCAATTTGTGCATGGATCTAATGACTTGGGAAACTTCTTCCCCAGAAATAGGGGCATTAAGATAGCGGCTAAACTCTAGAGTCAGCGCAGGAAGATGAATCGCATCCCCAAACTCCTCCCATTTAGAGCTGTCCCACCCCTCCGATTTATACAATGTGGAATAGTAGGTGTGAAACACCCGACGGATACTTTCAGTATCCGTCACCACCTGCCGTTTAGCATTTCGGAGGGCGGGGATATGCCGAGAGCCCCTAGCAGATTTTATTAAGTTGGCCAGCATTTTACCTGACTTTTGCCCGTATTGAAAAAGCTTATATTGGTAAAAGAGGAGGCCTTTCTTCGCCCGTGTATGTAACAAGGTATTAATAGCCGTTTGCAGCGCCAAGTATTGCTCTCTACGCCCCTTAGAGGGCCCCAAAATAAGCTCCCTCTTCGCTTTTTGCAGTTGGGCCGTCAGCGACAGGAGTTGTTTATCAAGAGCCTTTTTCCTGTGCGCAACATAAGATATAATTTCACCGCGCAACACTGCCTTAGCAGTGTTCCAGAAGAGTATGGGATTATCTTTATGTTGAGCATTAGACACCTCAAAAGCCGCCCAGCTGTCCCGCACCTGCGTCTGAAATGCTAGATCCTCCGCCAAATAAAAGGGATACTTCCACAAAAAGGTACTGGAAGTCCGGAGGGAGTGGGAGAACTCCACCCACACCGGAGCGTGATCAGAAAGAATCACATCATCTATCCCCGCCTCAACCACCTTAGAGAGGCAGTGAGAACTTATCAGGAAATAATCTAGGCGCGCATGCGAGCCGTGAGCCCTAGAAATGTGTGTGAATTCCTTTTCCATAGGGTGTAAGACTCTCCAAACATCCAAAAGGTGAAGAGAAGCCTCCAACAGCCGTATCCCCTTACTAGGCCCCCCCCCGAATACGTGCCTTCGAGTCCTTATCAAGTGTAGGGTCATGAACAGCATTGAAATCTCCGCCCAGCACTATCATCGCATCTATATAAGGTAACAAATGGCCCAGTACCTCCTGAAAAAAGGAGGCCCTGTAGACATTGGGAGCATAGATATTACATAATATAATCGGAGCATTATTATATATTCCCTCCAAAATCAAGTATCGCCCTCCTGGATCCTTAATGACACGTATGATCTGAATGGGTAAGGACCTGCGCACTAAGATGGCTACCCCTGCGGAGTGTGACGTCCCAGAGGCTGCATACACCTCCCCCACCCATCTCTGCCTCAATTTATCATGTTCTTGGGCCGTGAGGTGCGTCTCCTGCAAAAAGGCCAGAGCCGCCCGTTTCTTATTCAGGACTTGCAATATTTTAGTCCTTTTAATAGGCGAATTTATGCCCCCCACATTCCAGGAAAACAGCGAAAGATTACTGGTACTCAAGGTGGTTTATAAGTCCAAATCAAATGATCAATGACAATCAGCAGTCGAATAGGGAGGGGCCTCCCAGCTGGACCCCCCCCTACGCCCCCAAGGGCAGTGTTGAACTGAACCCCACCAATACTCCAACCAACAGAAGTCGAAAACCAGCTAAGGATCTCTCCCCCCCTTCCCCCCACCCCCCCTCCTCCCCCCTCCCACCCTCCCCCCCTCTCCCCCTTCCCCGTATCCCTACCTGTACCCACAAAACTGTAACTAACCCCCCCCAATACCCCCACCATCTACGGTGGGTGGAGATCACTCAGACTGTGCCTAGCCCCCACCCCTCCCCCCCCATCCATCCACAGTAGTAAATACTTCAACATGAGCCATAAGAATGCAGAATAAAAGGCATTGAAGAACAAGTAAGAAGCCTGCACACACATTCAAAAGACAAAAAAAAGAACAGCCATAAGTCCCATTCAACCCCCGCTGTCCCAGGCAGAACTGTCTCAGTCCCACGCACCAGACCCACTGCAGCCGGTATCATAAAAAATAAAATAGAGAGGAACTGATCCCACGACCTGTACGCTCAGCCATGTTCACGTTCCACCTGGGGACTAGTAGTCCGCCAATCAAGGGGACTTCCTCAGGGCCAGCACAAAAACAGCCATGTGCCAGCAACTAAAAGGATGCACAGCTGCGTTTCAAACATAACCAGAGTGCAGGCCAAATCAAACAAGAAACAAGGAATCAAACACAGAAACAGTCACCATCTGAAAAACTGTAGGTGGCCCGTCTGGCCAGCAATGTAGTATCCACAACTCCACGTGGTCCGCTCCCACACATGCACTCAGTCACTTCCCGAGGCTACCGCCGGTAAGGATTGCAGAAATTGCTTAATAGCCTCCTCCTCGGTGAACCACTTGACGCCTTGAGCTGTAGAGACCCGCAATCTGGCAGGGTAAATTAGGGCCGCCCGCAAGCCCCGCTTATACAGCTGAGAACAATAGGGGGCCATTGCCCGCCTCTGCAGGGACACAGCTTGCGAAAAATCCTGAAAAATCATTATCGGTAAGTTCTCATACACCGGCTTCATCCCCTGTTGGACCGCACGGATGACAGCAGCCTTATGAGAAAAATTTAACAGTTTCGCGATGACCACCCTGGGCCTGGTCTGGTCATCCCGCTTCTGGCCCAGTCTATGTGCTCTCTCCACGCGAAGAGGGCCAGACAGCCCCGCAAGCTTTAAAGCCGTCGGCAGCCAGCCCTCCAAGAATTGAGGAAGCTGGGCCTCCACGATCCCCTCCGGTAAGCCGACCAACCTGATATTTGCCCTCCGAGACCGGTTCTCCAGGTCATCCACCTTCTGAGCCTGTTTCTCCAAAGCTAATTTAAGCGCCTGAATATCCTGTTGTGCCGTGCGGAGGCCATCTTGATTCTCCGATACCCTCGCCTCCACGTCCAAAAAACGCCTATCTATGGCCGCCATCCCCGCCGCAAGCTCCTGCAGCTGCGTCGATATTTTCTTTAATTCGGGGTTGAGCGCTGCTAGGACGGCCGCTGTCAGCTCCGCTGCGGACCCAGAGAGCACCGAGCTCTGCTCATTCGGCCCCGCCGCCATTTCCAAAATCGGGTCCGGCGTTCGGGCCTTCTCGCGATCGCGGTCTTTTTCTTTGATTTTGGACCCCGCCCGAGTAGCCATCAAGAATCGCGAGGCAGCTAGGACGACCAGGAGACCGTGGACCGCACACTGAGCTGCCGACTCAGCAAATCGCTGGTGGATGTGGATGGATGGCTTAGGCCTAGGCACCCAGACGAGAACTCACATCCGTCCTCGTCAAGGCGTCACGTGATCTCCCCTGTCTTTCTATTCATATTGTGTAGCTGTGGATATTACATTTCATATCTGTGTGGGCTGATTTTATCACGCTTGCGAGCCCCTACCAATTTTGTTCTTTTAGCGAACACTTGAGGGATGTAAAGAGGTCCGGTTTTCAGAGTAACCAAAATATGCTAAACATGCCGATTCTGCAACCATATCAAATGAATATTCAATATGGGCATCCTGAAAGCCGGGCCCCTTCAGGCCTTTGAGATTCGGAGCTGAGAATCACTGGGCTAAAACGTTAGAATTAAAAAAAACGAATGGCATATAAGCAATTTAATGTCTAAAACTATCATGCTAAATAAAAGGTGTATGCTAGTGAAAAATTGATTAGATGCTTGAAATGGTTAATACATGCTGCATGGGGAACAACGGAAACTAATGCAAATATATCCTAGAATATTAGTAGGTTTTTGAGTGATATAATTTGTAGTGCTGCCATTAGAGGGGCTTACCCTCATTTCAAGATGAACCTTTTAAGTACTGAAAGTACCATCATGAAGACAGCAGGCACTGAGCGTTTATTTAAAATTAGTCAGTCCAATGCTTTCATATTCATTGAACACTTGGTTTGGCCCTGTATTTCTCTCTGGACTATATCTTCCTGATTTTTAGAAGCATAGAACAGAGAAATTACTGCAGAATAAGACTAAACGGTCCATCCAGTCTGCCAGCAAGCTTATGGTAGCATCTGCCACGCTGCACAGGACACCCCCATACTTATCAGCTTCTCAGACTATAAAAGCCAGGGCCCTTGTTTATTTGTTTATTATTTTTTTATTTATCTCTATTGTGGTGTTTTGTATACTGTCATTTGGTTTCGCCATCAGAACGGTTTACAGCGTTTGTGTAGTGCGTTAGTTAAATAACATTACAGCGTATTTTTGTTACATCGGTTTACAGTTTCGTGATAGGTTGTGGTTAGTTTCTATAACATGAGCTAATACTGGTAGGAAGTCTGAGTCCAATTTCCTGTTTGTCTGGGTCCAATTTCCCGTTATCTCTTGCCTTTGAGTTATCTCTTGCCTTTGAAGCAGAGAGCAATGTTGGAGTTGTATCAAAAGTATCAGGTTTATTGGTTAAGGGTAGTAACAGCCCATCAGCAAGTTAAGGTTGGCTACTGATTAGTGGCCAGCCAGAACTAAAAAGTGCCAAACATCATGCCAATTTATTACTTACAGGCCGATACAGTACAGTGCGCACTGTTAACCCGCTACTGGACGCACGTTTTCCCTTACCCCTTATTCAGTAAGGGGCCGAAAACGTGCGTCCAATCCGCCGAACGTAATGTTGATGGCCCTATAAGGTATTCCCTGCGATACAGAAAGTAAAATGTGCAGCCAAGCTGCACATTTTACTTTCAGAAATTACCGCCTACCCAAAGGTAGGCGCTAATTTCTTCGGGCACCGGGAAAGTGCACAGAAAGCAGTAAAAACTGCTTTTCTGTGCACCCTCCGACTTAATATCATGGCGATATTAAGTCGGAGGTCCCGAAACTTTCCAAAGTAAAAAAAAAAAAATGAAAAAATAATTTGAAGTCGGCCGGCGGCTGTCGAGTTGAAAGCCGGACGCTTAATTTTGCCAGTGTCCGAGCCCGTGGCTGTCAGCGGGCTCGAGAACTGACGCCGGCAAAATTGAGCGTCGACTGTCAAACCCGCTGACAGCCGCCCGCTCCAGGCCTCATTTAAATACAGAATCGCGTGCACAGGAGAGTGGCCTGTGCGCCGGGAGAGCGGGTGTTCGCCCGCGAACTTTACTGAATCGGCCCGAATGTGAGCAATGATATACTCTGTGCAGTTCAGCCCCATAAGACAGAACTTCCATGTTGTAGTATTAACAGTGATACGCAGGAGCTACTATAGTGCCCACAGCTACAATAAAGCAGGAGATCATTCAGCTCCAGTCCTCAAATCAAAATCAGGTCTTTTCGGACTACTGTGGGAGTAATCAAGCTATGTAATTGGCCTTGCCATGACACCACTGTGATAAATATTCATTTGCAGATGTCCTGTTTACAGCCCTCGCTGAGAACCTCTGCTTTGAAGGTTCCATTGCGTATATGGGTATTTGGAAGTTACTCGCAGCTCACATTGTGAATAAATAGAACCATGCACTGGTCAAAGCAAGGTGTGAATGCCTTCCCAGCAGACAAAATTATTTGCATTATCCATAATATATCGGGCTTGGTAGTGTGTCCGTCAGTGCTCGCGCGTGTTCCGCAGCCCGCCGATAGATGGCGCAGACGGCTCCCTGGCTGCCTTGGAAACTCAAACACGCCAGAGGTACGAAGGACAGCGGCCATTGTGGGACAGGCAGAATATAGCAGAGGAGACCCCGGCATGCCGCGAAAGGAGCGCATCCTGCGGCACACACTCCGTTCGCAGCAAGGATGAAGGCCCGGGGGCGCTGTTCACGGTGAAAAGGGAAGGCCCCCGTGTGCCACGATCAGCGCGCCTGGGCCTTCATCTTCGCCGCGAAAGGAGCGTGTGCCATGGGACGCGCTCCGTTCACAGCATGCCTGGGCCTCCGCTGCTATTTTCTGCTCAAGGTGAAAATGGAAGGCCCCCGTGCCGCGAACAGTGCGCCAGTCCTTCATCTTTGCAGTGAACGGTGCGCCAGGCCTTCATCTTCGCCGCGAACAGCACGGGTCCCGCGACATGCCGGTGAGAGACAAGTGTGTTGGGGAGGGGAGAGTGAGAGAAAGCAGGAGGGTGTGAGAGAGACATGGGGGTGGGATGCCGGTGAGTGAGAATGTGTGTGTGAGAAGGGGGGGTGACAGAGAGCACGGTTGCTGAGAGGGGGGTGGGGAGGGTGTGAGAGAGCGTGGGAATCCGGTGAGAGAGAATGTGTGTGTGAGAGAGGAGAGGGGGTGTGGGGGAGTGCGAGAGACAGTTTGTTGGTGAGAGGGGAGTGGGGGGATGCTTGAGTGTGGGTTTCAGAGAGGGAGCCTATATGAGGGGATATGTTGTGTGTGTGCCAGAGAGTGAGGGAGCCTGTATGAGGGTGTGTGTATGTGGAAGGGACACTCTTACAGTGAATTTCTAGGGAAATTCTGCTCAAAACAAGAGCAGATGTGCCAATAAAAAGGCTCGCCGCCCGGGCGTAGAATGGGTACCGTTTCTAGTAATACCATATTAGCAAAATGGTGCATTAAAAAACCCCCAAAATCCAGCCTTGCACTATAATGCTTATATTGGTAAGAAAGTGACTTTTGTTTTCAGGTAGTCAACTCAGGCTTTCAAAGACTCCCGTCAGGTCATCAGTGTCATTTTGTATTAGTTTATGATTTAATTTAGAAAGTATTTTCATTTCACAGTGACTGGACACGCTAATAGTAAAAGATGTGGAGTATGAGATGATGGGGCCCCATCACAATGCTCTCCAAAGCACGTTTTCATACGACTCTCTGCCTGCTGATGGGACACGAGTATAAAGGAATTTATGGCACAAAAAGGACAGCAGGGAAGTGAAAACTAAACTTTTGATATTATCAACCTGGTAAGTTGAACTCTTTGATGCCCGGCATTTGGAGGAGTTTATGATTTAGCATACGTGTCAGGTAGGGCTGGCTTTTAGCACCAGCAACGCCCTGTGCAAGCACCAGAAATGGAGCGCTCCTTGACCAGGAAGGGGATCTGGAGTGCAGCAGTTGACAGCTCCCCTTCTAAGCTGACACCAGGCCCCCTGAAGTGGCGGCGCCCCGTGCAAGCCCACAGATTGCACAGCCCAAACTTGGCCCTGATGCCAGGCCCTGTGAAAGGTGCTAGGTGATGTCCGTGCCTATCAACATGGCAAGCAGAAAGGTGGGCAAGTCACCTGTGACTCCAACTCAAATCTTTACCGCGGCCTAACTTTCTCTGCTGGAAGGACTGGGGGCGGGGATGTCAAGAAAGGACGTGAGCTAGTAGTGGAAAGATTGAATCATTATAGCCCTGACTGCCCACTCAGAAGGTGATCTCTCATCCACCTACTGCAATTCTCCCACAACGTCAGTGCCCCTAGAAAGCTGCAGTGAGCACTGGGAGACTGGAAACAGGGGCATTCAACAGATTTTTCCGGCACTCGATTTTCACTCTTGCTCGACTTGTTTTTGGTTTCTAGAGCTGAACCCTGGCTTCCATCGGCTTCCAAATTTTCTGGATTCCAGCCTTTAGTTAGAAAAGTTAGTTTTCATTTCGATTTATTTAATCCCTATGTGTTACATTTGGATTGCTGGTCCCACACATGCAGCATTCTGTCATCTGCATTTCACACAGTATTAAGGAACTGATCTAGTATGAAGGCAAGACAAACATTTGGAAGAAATGTCAGGGTTACCACGCAGTTTGAACTGTAAACCAGCATAATCTTCTGTACCAACAGCAGGTGGCATGGCGAGAATGCAGAAGGAGCACTTTGGTCATACTTTTCCCTTAGTGTCAGGTCCTGGTCAGCCATGAGCCTGTGCCCGGTGTGGTTCAGGGCTTGCTGTCCTTGCAGGAGCTATCAGGGTGGGGCACGTACCTTGCATTTAGCTTACTCGTCTGAGAATGTGTTTGCTCTGTACAGGTTGCAGCTGCTCCTTGACTAGCCCAGGAGGAGCCAGCCCAGATTATTATTACAATGATTTGTACAGCGCATACAAGATGTACACAGCACTTGGAGTTTACAATCTAGGCAAGACAGACAGGACACACAGTGATCAATAACGAAGAGTAGTGTGGTTCAATTAAGGATTTTGATGATCATTAACTTTAATATCGGGACTTTAAATATTTAAGAAGAACCCTGGGATCAGAGGTTGTTATTGATTAGCCTATTCTTATTTGAAATAGGCATAGACAGGGTTCCGTTCTCCCGCAGTTCCACAGAAAAAGGAAGGACCGATATGGGAGACTGGGGAGAGGATGAGACTGCCCTGCCGCATTGTTAGCTCCTTCCTTGCCCTGAGGCTGAGGCTGAGCTTGTCTTGCTGCCTGTAACTCCTCCCACCTCATGCTGAGGCAGATGCTGTCCTCTTGCTTGTAACTCCTCCCACCTCACGCTGAGGAAGAGGCTGTCCTCCGGCTTGTAACTCCTCCCACCTCACGCTGAGGCTGTCCTCCTGCTTGTAACTCCTCCCACCTCACGCTGAGGCAGAGGCTGTAACTCCACTCCTCCCACCTCATGCTGAGGCTGTCCTCCTGCTTGTAACTCCTCCCACCTCACGCTGAGGCTGTCCTCCTGCTTGTAACTCCTCCCACCTCTCGCTGAGGCAGAGGCTGTAACTCCTCCCACCTCATGCTGAGGCTGTCCTTTGTGCTGATTGGATGGCAGGAAGAGGAGGAGAGCAGGGGCAGCACATCCGGCTGCATCTTCCTTTTCTTCTGCTACCCAGGCCTGACTGTAACTTTCAATCACGCTGAACACAGGCAGTTGAAAGCCGCAGTTGAACTCAGGTGGCAGATAAGGAGGAAGCAGCCCAAGTGCTTCTGCTGCTATCCTCCTCTTCCTACCATCAATCAATAGGGGTGGGCTTTAGTACTCAGCAAGAGCAGGTGGAAGAAGAGGAGGAAGCAAGCCAAGCACTGTCACTGCATTCCTCCTCTTCCTGCTGCTGATCAACCAGGGGGTTTGATTACTCAGGAAGAGGATTGTGGGGAGGGGGTTGACTAGAGGTAAGTGAAGAGATGGGGATTGGGGACAATAGTGAAGGTGTCGGAATGAGAGTCAAGTGAGTGGTTGGAGGGCAAGAGCAAGGGGGTAAGTGATGGGAGGTTTGATACTAGGAAGGGATTATGGGGAGGTGGTTGACTAGAGGTAAGGGATGGGGTGGCGGAGAGGCAAGAGTGAGGGGATGGATGGTGAGGACAGTAGCGAATGAGGGAATCGGAGGGAGAGTGAATGAGGGGATGGGACAAGAGTCGGTTTGGGGGTGGGGCAAGAGCGAGGGGACCCGAGGGATGCAGGGAAAGAAACAGTGAATGACAGAATGGGGGCAAGAGTGAGGGGGTTAGAGTTGTGGGGTCAGCAGTGAGTAAGAGGAGCAGAGGGAGAATAATTGAGGGAATGGAGATGGGGCAAGAGTGAATAAGGAGATCAGAGGGGAGGATGGGGATGAATGGATTGTGGGCAAGAGAGTGAGTGAAATTGAAGTAGCTGTGGAGTGTGAGTGAGAGGATTGGAGGAGAGGGGTCGACAAGAAAATTTGGTGATCAGAAGGGCTGTGAATGAGAGGAACAGAAGGGTGTAAAAGGCAGGAATGGAGTTGAGAGGAAGTTTAAGTTTTAATATATTATTTGTTTGACCAACATTTTTATAATAAATCAAAGCAGTGAACAGTAAAGGGTGCGAGTGAATCCCTCTCCATATCCTGGATCCTTTTCCCCTAATCAGGATTCCTTCTCTTTCTCCTCCCCCTTCCTTGATCCTTTACCTCTTCTCCACTCATTCATTTTCCCTGTAATCCATGATTCCCCCTTCCTCCTGCAGCTCTATTCCCCCTCCAACCTCTATCCTATCGCTGCTGCTTGAGATTCCTTCTCTGATAGTCTCTCTCCTACCATCTCCCAGATCCCTTCCACTTTTCGCTATCCCCCTCCTCCCTTCCCAGTATCATCACTAACATCCCTTTCCCCAAAAACAAAGAACCAAATAAATTAACTGGAGACAGAAATGTCAGAAAATAACTTAATTTTATAAAGTAAAAGAAAAATATACATTAACTAGCAACTGTACCCATTCTACGCCCGGGCGGCGAGCCTTTTTATTGGCACATCTGCTCTTGTTTTGAGCAGAATTTCCCTAGAAATTCACTGTAAGAGTGTCCCTTCCACATACATACACACCCTCATACAGGCTCCCTCACTCTCTGGCACACACACACATATCTCCTCATACAGGCTCCCTCTCTGAAACCCACACTCAAGCATCCCACGCACTCCCCCCTAACCAACCAAGTTGTCTTTCGCACACCCCCTCTCCTCTCTCACCACATTCTCTCTCACCGGCATCCCCTCCCCTCATATAGGCTCCCTCTCTCTGAAACCCACACTCAAGCATCCCCCCACCCACCCTCTCTTACCTCCCATGCTCTCTCACACACCCTCCCCACCCCCTCTCAGCACCATGCTCTGTCACCCCACCTCTCTCACACACACTTTCTCACTCACCGGCATCCCCCCAATGCTCTCTCTCACACCCTCCTGCTTTCTCTCACCCTCCCCACCCTGACACACATTGCCTCTCAAGGGTGATAAGGGAGAGTAAGGAGTGTTGCCCTCCCCTCCCCACCATACACACACACACATCTGGAAGGCAGAGGGCAGGGATCCCAGGGCTGCGGCAGAGTTGTTCACTTTTGAGAAATCTACAAATATTATTCCCGACACCATTACTGGCTTCTCCCTGCCTGCCCCCTTTCCCATTATTTCAAATCATTGAAAGTGACAGATATTCCTCCCCCCCATCACACTGTTGAGCAGGATTCAGCTGCTCAGGGCTGAGTTAATTATCCAGATCTTAGGAAGAGGATTCCATGTGCCTAAGCCTTAAGACTTTTAAGTCCATAGCAATGCCCTCTGCTTCTATAGCTGGCAGCTAAGATCTTTCCTTTGCACTCTGGATCGGTAGAACTGAGTGCATTGGATAGGTCGTTGGTCTTTTTCTACCATCATCTGCTACGTTACAATCGGTAACATGTTGTTTCTATGCAAATTAAGTATGTAATTAAAAATGCATAATTTTTTCATACTAATAAACAGTATTGTTATGACCATCGGTCGCAGACGGCTGCGACCGCTATTACTCTCTTTGTGTGTCTCTCTGCTCCTTCTCCTACGGGAAGTCTCGCGGTGGTAGCTAGCTGCTTCCGACCCTCATGGCTCTTCAGGGCGGCGAGGACGCCGCCGACCACCATGTCTCCCCTGGTCCTCCCTAGGCGCGCGTGCGCTCCATGGCCCTCCTTTAAGGTCTCCAGGGCAGGAACCTCAGGGGCATCTCCCCTTGATGACATCACTAGCCCTGGCCTCTTAAGCACCATTGGGGCCTGACTCAAACCGACTTGACAGCGAGTTCCGTCCTTGCTGATTCCTGCTCTTCGCTCTACGAAAGTTGGTGCTTGTTCCTGCGACAGCTGGCATGAGACTCTCTTGGGTACCCCTCCTCGGGGGCCCTGTTCCTGTCTCTGGGTATCCACTCCTCTGAGGGCCCTCCGCCTGTTCGCTGTCTACCTACTCCCTCCTCTCGGGGCTAGGCCTAGCACAACCCTACAGTGTCTCTGCCTCAGTGTACCCCGCTTCGTGGACCATTGCCGTTCCGCGCGCAGTCTCTGCCTCAGTGTACCCCGCGCTGCGGACCTTCACCACTCTACACTTCAGTGAGTCTCTACTCAGTGTACCCGCGTTGCGTGCCATTACCATTCCACTATCTTTGGAGACCCACAGGCGAGAACCCCTCCCGGGGCCCACTACCTCAACACTCGGCTTCCTGTTGCCTACACTGGTGTAACCTGCTACGCAGACCATTGCCTGCACTAGGACCAGAGACTGTGCCATGCTTCCCTGCTCCTCGGGCAGCGGCGCGTGCTTCTCCAGAGACTCTAGGCTTACCCGTGTCCCGGGCAGCCTATGTTCCTCCACCTATACTGTCACTCACGGCGGCTCCACCCCTGGGGGGGGTCGCTCTTTCACGCATTCTCCTTACTCTGCATACATTCCCTTCCTCGGGGTCTGTTCGGTCTCCCCCACTAGTGGGAGCTATTCTGAAGGGCCAACCTTCACACAGTCTCCAGTCTCTACTCTCCTGTGCCAGTGGACTGTACTACGCTTGGCAAGACCTCGCCTCCCGAAGGTGAGGCTCAGTGGGGCTCCTCCCCGTGGGCGGTTCCACCTCTCACCTCGGGCCAAGTGCCCACTAACCCACAAATCCTAACAAGTATTAACTTTCAAAAGTTAGTTGGGGGGGGGGTAGAGGGGTACAAGGCTGAAGGTTGGCCTGGGGGGGTACCTAATTTCCTTGCACCGGCTCTGATTTGACTTTGCTTCTGTCTCCTGAACACTTGTTACGGTTCTGGTTTCACAATAAACTAGCACCGCAGATTCACACACCCATAACCATTGTTTTCAAATGTTGCCTTCCCTCTTTCAGTGCAATGACCATAGTGGGTTTTTTTTGTTTTGTTTTTAGGGTTATGATATTTGATTTGCTCATCAGACAGGAGGTCTTTTGTCTTGCTGTGTGTCAGTGTGAAGCAGGATGGCCCCGCCTGCTTCCCAAACAACGCAAGCCAAGCCAAAGCTGCAAGTCACAGCCATGTATCGTCCATCTCTGCCCACAGCACTAGGGTTGGCAACTGGCTCCAGATTTTCAGGACAGCTTGATCCAGTCCTGGTTTTACCCCATTCCATGCTGGGACTTATTCTGATTTCCCTACTGCATTCCCTAAGAAAAGCAAGAGGTTACCCATCCAAGACTCCTGCCCAGGATGCACTTATACTATCAAAAACCAAATCTTATTTCTTAAATTCCCTTTCCTAGGCAGCAAACCTTTTAGCATAACAACCTGACTGCGGTGGTAGGCAACTTTCTGTGTGCTGGAATTGTGCATTAGTTGTAGCAACAATTAAGGGAAAAAAAAAAGATTCAATGAATAGTGCCTTGAAAATCTCTTCATAGAATATATTTGATATTCTCAAGTAACAAAAATCAATGTTATTTATTTCTGTTTCAAACCCTGTATGCATAATACAGTTCTGTTGAGCACCTGTCAGGCTTTCCAGCTCTCTACAGAGAGACCATGAGCAGTGCCTTTAAGTTCGCTGAGAGTTAGAAGACAGTATGGGGCAGATTTTGTAACCTACGCGCAGGCGTAGATTTGTGCGCGCAACCTGGTGCGCACAAATCTACGCCCAATTTTATTACATGCACACATGTTATAAAATCCGGGGTCGGTGCGCGCAAGGGGGTGCACACTTGTGCACTTTGCACGCACTGAGCCCTAGGGGAGCCCCGATGGCTTTCCCTGTTCCATCCGAGGCCGCTCTGAAATCGGGGCTTGTGCGCGCAGGAGCGGGTTTTCGGGGTTACGAGCGTAACCCTTTGAAAATCTGCCCCTATGAGTTTAGATTTTAGATTTTCAGGCCCACTCGGAAGAACCCGGCTCACCCTGCCTGGGGATCCTGAGCAGGGTCCGGAGAGCATTCCTTTCAGTCCACTATCTATGTGGTTGGGATATTTTCCCTCTGGGTTGATTTTTTTGGGGGGTTTTTACATTTTTCTGTGATAGGAGCCTTGCGAGACCCTTGGGCCAGGGCACGGGGAATCCTGGATTTGGGGTGCCTTTGGTAGGGAAGACCTCCAAACCCTCAACGAGGAAGGAGGTAGGGCTGTGACTGCTGCAAGGAGGATCTTCCGGTGTTAACTTCAGTTTAAAGGGGAAGGGACTTCGGTTTGTGAGATCCAGGAGGAAGATCTTTGGCTGCCCCCCTTTCCTTCCTGCATTGGAGGAGTGGGAGCTGCTTCTCATAAGTGGATCCCTCCCAGAGAGAGAGCCAGAAAACCGAAAGATCACCTAACTGTGAGTAAGGCCAATTTGATACTTTTGAGGACGCCCAGCCAAAGTCTTCACCCCCTAGGGAAAGAGAGAGAGGATTTGAACTCTCTGTGCCGAGACTGTGACTTTCCATTTTTACAAGCCTTGGGAAAAGGGGTTTTCTTTTCCATCCAAAGGATACCTTGACCACACGGGAGCTCTGCTTACGTATCCAAGCCCTGGAGGATGGGTGTTTCCCTCGCCCTGGGACAGCGATTCCTGCCCAGATGCAGCAGTTACTACCCCTAACCAATAAGCCTGATACCTCACTTTTGATGCAACTCCAACATTGCTCTCTGCTTCAACGGCAGGGGGTGGCGGGAAATTGGAATCAAACGGTAACCAACCAGGGCCCTGACCTTGCTGGTCTGGGAAACTGATAAGGGTGGGAGCTTGCTGGGCAGACTGGATGGGCCGAAGGGTCCTTTTCTGCCGTCACTTTCTATGACAGAGGGAAAAGAACTGCGATAAAAGAGAAAAGCTGTGGTGCTGTGGACTGAGTTAATTGCACCATTTTTCATCGCATTATCATATTCAGTAAAGGCTTTTAATCTGGACACTAAACCAGAGGCTCCAGTGTGGTATTGGCACCAACAGCACACAGTGATGGTAAAATACTCCCCTCCCAGGGCAAGAAAAGTAACAAAAGAGTCACCCCTAGCACTCATGGCACTGAACATTAAGCCTTGTCCCCCACCAGCAAAGGATCCAGACTCTGAGGGAAAGAGATTTTGTGGAGAGGTTCCAGCCCTGAAGAAACAGTAACATTTCTTTTATGGTGTCACAGTGGATAATACTTTGAAATCGTCAGCTCAGTGTGGTGCAGCAGTCAAAAAAGCAAACAGAATGTTAGGAATTATTAGGAAGGGAATGGTTAATAAAATGGAAAATGTCATAATGCCTCTGTATCACTCCATGGTGAGACCCCACCTTGAATACTGTGTACAATTCTGGTCGCCGCATCTCAAAAAAGATATAGTTGCGATGGAGAAGGTACAGAGAAGGGCCACCAAAATGATAAAGGGGATGGAACAACTCCCCAATGAGGAAAGACTAAAGAGGTTAGGGCTGTTCAGCTTGGAGAAGAGACGGCTGAGGGGGGATATGATAAAGGTCTTTAAGATCATGAGAGGTCTTGAACGAGTAGATGTGACTCGGTTATTTACTCTTTCGGATAGTAGAAAGACTAGGGGGCACTCCATGAAGTTAGCAAGTAGCACATATAAAACTAACTGGAGAAAATTCTTTTTCACTCAACGCACAATTAAACTCTGGAATTTGTTGCCAGAGGATGTGGTTAGTGCAGTTAGTGTAGCTGGGTTTAAAAAAGGTTTGGATAAGTTCTTGGAGGAAAAGTCTATTAACTGCTGTTAATCAAGTTGACTTAGGGAATAACCACTGCTATTACTGGCATCAGTAGCATAGGATATACTTGAGTTTTTGGGTACTTGCCAGGTACTTGTAGCCTGGATTGGCCACTGTTGGAAACAGGATGCTGGGCTTGATGGACCCTTGGTCTGATCCAGTATGGCATGTTCTTATATTCTTATGGCCCCATCAGTGTGCAGTCCACACCTAGGAATGGGGTTACATATAGAAGAAATTAGTTTCCAAAAATTGTCAGAACTTTGCATAGGGTACTCAGGGACTGCAGTTGGGTGAGGGTGGGTAGGAATTAATACAATCTTTACAGGGGGTTAGGGGAGGTTAGAGGGAATCCTCCTGCTAACCTGCCTTTTCACATCAGACTAGTTAGCATGGGGAATTCCCTGGTAGTAGCATAGCATTTTTGTGTTAATGTCCACATTAGTACCAAGGCCACACTACTGAGGGTAAATGTTTGCAGGCCTTCAGTAAAATGTATTGCATAGCATGCTAAGTCCCATTTTAATATGCACATAAAAATGCTGCCCAGCTGTTTGCAAAAACTTTTTTAATGCAAGTTATATTGCCTGAGTCTCTTAAGGATGTAAGTATATGTACCCAAGAAGAGACACAAGACTAGGGAATATGATAAAGACATTCAAATATTTAAACGGTATTAACAGCATATAAAAACCAAACTTGTTCAGTGGAAAATGAGCTCTAGAACAAGAGATCATGATATGAGGTTCTTGGAGGATCGACTCAGATCAGGAGTAACATCAGATATTATTTTTAATGGAAAGGGTGATGGATGCCTGGAATGCCCCCTATGAGTGGGTGGTGAAGGCTGAATTGGCAATGGAACTTCAAGCAGGCATGGGATAAGCACAGAGGATCCTTAGTTGAAAAAATAAAAGTGAAGAGACAGCAGAAAACCTAAATCACTGGGTCTGTCCAGCAGGCTGGAAGCATAATAGTCACTAGAAGTCCTTGTGGAAATGCAGATGCTCAAGTAGAGGGGAATTTTGCCCAGCTACATGGTCCTCATGTTAACAAGGGTCAGTGCGGTGGATCAGTGTGGGTGGAGCACCATCCAGAAAGGCCAAGGGTAGGCTGAGAGGCCAATTCAGGCAATGGCTGTGCTGGTGTCGGTGGCTGCTGAGCTATTGTGGGACCTGGTGGTTAGACATAGTAGGGAAGGGGTGCTGGATTTTAACCAAAAGGGGATCTTGCATGCACTGCTCCTCAGGAGGATTCAGTATAATGGAGGAAGACAACTAAAGCTGTCTTGGTGTGATAAAGCCCTGCTTTCATGCACACTGAAGCTGCCTGGAGTGACAGGACAACTAGAAACTCCAGTAGACAGAGAGAGCTCTGACGGCAGGTCCACAGGGAACTCTGTTTCAAAAGGAGAAAGTAAACTGAATGAGAGTTGGCTAGGAGATTATAAAGCCAAACGCAACAGGACTGCTGGGAAATATAGTTTGGGGACCTTTGGCGGAGGACCGATGGAAATAAAAGCAGGCACCACAGAAAGCTGTGTTAGTAATTGGGAGACACAGCTGAGGCAAATGGCAAAGCTGCTAGTTTTAGTTCAAGGGGTTAAAAAAAAATAAATTGAAAGCTCTGTTTACAGATCAGACCAGAGGAGAGAGACAGCACCAGATGGGGAGCCAGAGGGAAAAGGCTTAACCGGACCCAGAAGCAGAAACGCCTACAGCCTTTGCCTCTAGGGTTTAAATCAGAAAAAGGTACTGTTGGGAATAAATGCGGTATGATCCTAGGAATCTGGGCTGGCGTAAATCTGACTTCTAGGGTAACATTCTGGGATGATCCGGGTCTTGCAGAAGTTGGCATGTTGTCGCACAGAGAACTGTCTGCGGGTTGTGCAAGGTCACGATGGTGACCTGTGAGACTGGGAGAACGCCCTACGGCTGGCAGCTGAGATACATCCCTGGCAGTGGAGAGACGGGGCAAACTGGATGGGCCAATTCGTCTTTATTTGCTATCATCTACTCTTTTCCTATGGACATGGTTTACTCGTTTAAATGTTGCTTTATACACCGATTGTTTATAACTAATGATATTGTTTTAGGAAGTCATTTGTTGATCGAAGTAGCTCCTGATATTTGCATTTCTCTTCATATCAGGTTTTAAAAAGAGAATTGTGTTCTGATCCTTTCAGTGTGCTATTCTTTGCAATAAGCTTTGACCAACCCTAAACCAGCTTGGACATGTCTTATTAAAAAAAAAAAAAAAAAAAAAAGGACAAATGGCATTAATAAATGAGTTCTCACAGTTTACAAGCTTCTGCAATCCTGGTCTTTCATCCCTTGCTTATTGTGTCAGCACCAGACTGTCTGCCATGTGTTAGCAAGGGTTCTGACATACTGCAGTGGTATTGGATGTAAAAGACGTCAAAGATGGAACGACTCTGTTGGCAAGCACCAAAACACAGATCAGATTTTACTGCTTAAGAATTTCTACTTGATGTCATGTACGCAGAGGGACTGTACGGGCAAACGCTTGAATCTTTGGAGCAGTGGCGCCAATCGTCAAGCCTTTAACCCTAGCTACTGTTCATTCGCACATCTCATTCATAGTTCAATTACATTAAAAAGTACAAACAAACAAAAAAAAAAATCAATCACAAAGTAAATCTGGGCCCGGTAGCTGCACACTTCCAGGGGGGAGGACTTGGGTTTGATTCTTGGGCCCAGCTAGCGTTCACCAGGCCAGCAGGGGTTGGGGAATGCTGAGGGAGCAGCGTTCACAGCCCCTTGGGGTGGGGGGGGGGGGGAGAGTGCCAGTCATCATGCAATGGTTGGCAGCCAGTGGCTGGACTTAGGGACCATGACTGAAAGGAGCCCTGGGCCTGGTGGTGCACTCACTGTCACCGCAATGGCTGGGCTAAGAGAGTTGGAAGGAAGAGAAAAACAGAGGGAAAACCAACGTACTTGTGACTGAAGGCTCGGGGGACTGTAGCCCAATGGACCCTGGTTCCAACTGAGCTGGAAGCCCAAGAAGCAGGAGGAAACTGCCGCCGGGGCCTTCTACACCCCCGTAAATATACCTGGGCATGTATTTTCCATGTCCTTAATGTCAAGAAGGGTGTCATTGCCCTGAAGCCTTACCCACATCCTCCTGCAGAGTCCGTTTGTAATATTAATGCTGGTCGGAGTTCTTTTTTTGGGGTCTCCTGGCATTGTCTCTCTGCTGTTGGACATAGTGCTGCAAGTAATATGCTTTTCATTTCTTCACAAGTGTTAGCCTGTATCTTGGACTAATTGCTTGGAAACCAAATTTTCAAATTTATTTCTAGATTATGCAAGGCAGCCTTTCAAATATCCACTGCTGCAGAAAGAGATGATTAAAGTGGAAGAGCACCTCAGAGATTATCTGCAAACAGTGTTATTTGTACATTGCATTTTGGGACTATTTCAATGCAAGTAGTGCCTGCAAGACCTATGTAACCCTTCCTTAAAGTACAAGTCAAGTATGGAAGAGGACATAAAGTTATTTGTAAGTTCTTTGGGGCAGGGACCCTGGCTAGCTTTTATTTCTCCTCCCATCCCAAGGTATAGGTCCTTCGGACTAGGGGTGGAAAGGAGTCCTCTCTAGTCCCAGTATGAGGTGACAAATAAGCTGTGCTGGAATTTCCTCTTTCTGCTGTGCGCAGTGTGTTGTGTGCCAAACAAACCACACTTGGACCACGTAAGCAGTGTCCAAAATAATGCTTTATGGATACAGTTTCGTTGAATGACACAATTAAATATGGTAAATCACACACCACAGTCTCTGCAGGTTCTCTCTTAATTACAGACCTTCTCTCCTCTATCTGTGCATTAGTCATTATTAGGCCAGGAACCCATCCACAGTTCTGGATTAGATTGTGCAGTGGTCCCTCTGGACATCGGCCCCCTTGGATGGTCGGGAAACCCTCCCGGTGGCACAACAATCTATCTTGGCACAGAGTTGTTTCTGTCCCTCAGGGCTCTTTGTGGATGCCAGATGGGTGTCATTGTGGTGAACGTGGACCCTTGGGCCGACTAGAGTGTAGAAAAAAAATAGAAAAATAAAGGAAAGAGTTGAGTTCTCCCGCATGACTTATCCAGGTAAGTGGCGCTGCTGAATATCCTTGCCATAGTCAGCGATCACCACTTAGCCAGATAAGCCACTTAGTCAGATAAGCCACTTAGCCAGATAAGCCACTTAGTCAGATAAGTCACTTATCATTGGCTTTTCTTTTGTATTTAGCTGCATAACTCAGGGGCAGGGAATAGGAGGATCGGGGAGGAGTTAAGTTAGCCATATAACTTATCTGGCTAACTTTAAGATATCTGGGTAAATGCAATGGCCAGATAAGTTAGCAGCTGAATATTGCCTTTAATTGACACTCCACATTAATTGGAGCCTGAATC
>NW_021821340.1:0-82121 GCF_901001135.1 Rhinatrema bivittatum | reverse complement strand
ACCACAGGGACCAGACTACGTCCATTCTGCCAGCCTGTCTTGCCCTTATCAACTTTCTGCCACTCTGCCTTGCTGCCACACACCAGATGACTCACTCACTCAACTCCTTGTGGTGTTCTTGCCACTCTCATGTTCCTCATTGTGTTGGTGCTAGCTATCTATCTGCTTGCTATGTGTTCCCCTTCTGTGCTGTAGGATGTCGATGCCACTTGTCTTGCCGCTTTGCCTGTCGTGCTGCCTTCGATGGTTCATGCATCTGTTATCGGTGCTCTCTATTGAAGCTGTGGTGTGTTTCTGACACTCTCGCTGCACTCTTCCCACTCTGGTGCCCCTTTGCACCTTTACAGTGCCTAGGCTATTCATTAGGGATGTGCAGAGCAAAATTTTATGTTCATATTTTTATGTCCGAAAGGGGGTCCCACTTGCGGCCAATATGGACATAAAAAAATCCAATGAGTTGGGTATATGTACATATGTGCAAAAAAAACATTTAAACCCCCTCACCCTCCTTAATCCCCCCCCCAGACTTACCACAACTCCCTGGTGATCGAGCGAGGAGTGAGGACGTCATTTCTGCAATCCTTGGCGAGAAGCATGTGACGTCGGTGGCAGTCGAGTGACGCGGCGTCACGTGATTCCCGGCGAGTTCGCACCGGATGGCTCGTTCGGCCCCAAAAAGAACTTTGGCCAGCTTGGGGGGGCCTCCTGACCCCCCCAAGCTGGCCAAAAGTTCTTTTTGGGCCGAACGAGCCGTCCGGTGCGAACGAGCCGGGAATCACGTGACGCCGACGTCACATGATTCCCGGCAAGTTCGCGCCGGACGGCTCGTTCGGCCCAAAAAGAACTTTTGGCCAGCTTGGGGGGGCCTCCTGACCCCCTCAAGCTGGCCAAAAGTTCTTTTTGGGCCGAACGAGCCGTCCGGCGCGAACTTGCCGGGAATCACGTGACGTCGCGTCTGAGTGACGCAGCGCCACGTGATTCCCGGCTCGTTCGCGCCGGACGGCTCGTTCGGCCCAAAAAGAACTTTTGGCCAGCTTGGGGGGGTCAGGAGGCCCCCCCAAGCTGGCCAAAAGTTCTTTTTGGGCCGAACGAGCCGTCCGGCGCGAACGAGCCGGGAATCACGTGACGCCGGCGTCACTCGACGTGCCGCCGACGTCACATGCTTCTCGCCAAGGATTGCAGAAATGGCGTCCTCACTCCTCGCTCCATCACCAGGGAGTTGTGGTAAGTAAAGGGGGGGGGATTAAGGAGGGTGAGGGGGTTTATATTTTTATTTTGGCTCAACAATCGCGATTTCCCACATATCGAACATATCTATGTTCGATATGTGGGAAATCCGATCGTTTATGTCGAATCAATTTTTTAAGTAAAAAAAAAATATGAGTTGCGTTTTACTAATGCGGTCAATCCGAATGCACACCCCTACTATTCATGCCACCTTGGTGCCACTTTGCCACAGTCTAAGTACCTTGGAGCTCTTTTCTCGTTCTGATGATTGCTCCCCAGAAGTTTCATCAGAATTGATAAGAAAACCCCAATTCTGCAGCCAAAAATAGGCCTCAAATACTTCCCCCATTGACTTTAATGGGGAAACGAAAAATGAATAAAACTAATCAACGAATTGTTTTTTTCCCCTATGAAACTAATACAACGAATTTGGGTCCCGGCGAAACGAAAACTGAATTGAAACATTTTTTTCCTTCTACACATCCCTAATGTCTGTAGCTGACCTCTGTTTTCCAGCCCTAAGTTTACTTTCTTTGCTTTCTTTGACTGTGGATGAGCTCTAGATGAGATTTCCAGCCCAAGCTTTACTTCCTATGATTCTAGGTGATGTCTGTAGGTCTTTTTCAGCCCCAGGTTTACTTTCTATAACCATAGATGAACTGTGAATTTGTTTTCTGCCCTATGTTTACTTTCCTTGTCTGCATATTTATTTTAGCATTTTTATATACCGACATCCGTTTGCACATCGTATCGGTTTACATAAAACATAAAACAACGTCACCGCAACGACAGGCGAAGTTTTTACAGAGAAAAACTGTAGCATAGGTTGATACAGATTAACTAGGTACAATTTTATGAGGTACAGATTAACTAGGTACAATATTATTGGAGGGATATCTCAGAGAAGAGGAAAGACAAGGAGAGAAGCTCAGTTATGAAGTTGAGACAAAAAGCTAGAGAACAAGGCCAGGAAAAACTGGGTATACAGGTAAATAAATAATAATATAATAAAGTTCAAAAGTATAGATATATATATATATAGTTAAAAGCTGCGGCCCGTTTATCCAATATCGTCTCTGTGGTTATTCCGTTATATTAAGTATGTAAGCAGGTATGGTGGGAGGGAGAGATATAGATAGAGATAGATATATATAGATAGTATAATATATATATATATAGATATATATATATATATAGTATTATATATATATATTAACCATATAGATATATATATAATATATATATGGTTAATAAAGCTGCGGCCCGTTTTATCTAATATCTGTCTCTGTGGTTATTGCGTTGTATTAAAGTATGTGTGTAGGTATGGTGGTAGAGGGAATATATATGATGTATATATATATATATATATATATATATAATATATATATATATATATATATATGGTTAATAAAGCTGCAGCCCGTTTTATCCAATATTATTATTATTATTATTTGAATTTCTTATATACCGGCATTCGCGATGGGAGTCGCATCATGCCGGTTTACAAATAACAGGGTGTGACAAAATTATAAATACTTAAAAACTTAAAACATTAACATGTGATAGAAGAAGAAAGTAGCAGTTACAATAAAACAGGGACAAAATGCAACTTGGAATGTAGAGAAGGCTACAGAAAGATTAACAATGAGGTAAAAAAGAATAACCAAGGTAAATAAAACCTGCCAATTTAAAAGAGTAAGGACATTGTGGAGTTGTCAAAGGTTGTTGGTTACCCTGACGGAGTCTTGGTTGCTTGAGTTGAAGTAGGTTCAGTTGGTATCTGGAAAGGCTTTCATAAATAGCCAGGTTTTAAGTCTTTTTCTGAAAGTAGGGAGGCAAGGTTCCTGTCTCAGTTCTGGTGGGATGGAATTCCACAAGGTAGGTCCTGCTGTAGAGAAAGCCCTGTCTCTGAGAGTCTAATGAAAGGTTTTTGCAGGAGGAACCTGTAATGAGTCTCTGTAGGACTCTCTGATAGGTCTGATGGAGGTATGTTTTTTAAATGGGATTTGGAGGTTAAGCGGAGAGAGTTGATGGAATGCTTTGTAGATGGTAGTAATGGATTTATAAGATTCTATAGTGCACTGGCAGCCAATGTAAGTCTTTGAGAATCGGAGATATGTGGTCTCTTCTTCTTGTGTTTGTCAAAATTCTGGCCGCCGTGTTCTGAACCATCTGAAGAGGTTTAGTATGAGAAGACGGGAGACCTAATAGAATAGAATTGCAATAATCTAACTTAGAGAAGATTATTGATTGCAAAACTGTTCTGTAATCGTGGAAATGGAAAAGTGGTTTGATTCTTTTTAAGACGTGTAATTTATAAAAGCAGTCCTTCGTGGTTTGATTAATAAAAGATTTTAGATTTAGCCGATTCGATAATGGCTCCTAGGTCTCTTACATGTGAGTTTGAAAGCCGGTTGGTGGATTTGAGGTGAGGTTACTGTTTTCAGGGAAATTATGAGGAGTTCGGTTTTGCGGAATTTAAGATTAGATTTAGACTGGAGAGGAGGTTGTCAATATTTTGAAGCAGTTTTCCCAGATTTTGATAGTTTTGTAAGGGATTCTTTGATAGGGATGACAATCTGGACGTCATCTGCGTATAGAAAGTATTTGAGGTTCAGATTGGTTAATAGTTGACATAGGGGTAGGAGGTAAATGTTAAAGAGCGTGGGGAGAGAGAGGAGCCCTGTGGAACACCTAGCTGGAAGGGTAAAACTGTGATTCTTTGTTATGTATTTTGACTTTATATCCTCTGTTTCCCAAGAATGATTTGAACCAGGCAAGAGCAGAGCCTGTATTCCGATGTTCGCTAGTTGATTTAGGAGAAGGGAGTGATTCACGGTATCAAAGGCCGCCGATAGGTCGAGGAGTATCAGCAGTAGGCGTGACCTTTATCGAGGCCCATGATGAGGTAATCTGTCAGAGATATGAGAAGTGATTCTGTACTTAAAGATTTTCGGAAGCCGTATTGAGTGGGGAATAATATGTTGTTGTCTTCGAGGTATTCTGATAATCTGGTGTTGACTAATTTTTCTGTAACCTTGGCTATAAAAGGAAGGTTGGATATTGGGCGGAAGTTGGATGGATCTTTAGGATTAAGTTCGGTTTTTTTAATAGGGGTTTGATAGAAGCAACTTTCAGGTCGTCTGGATAAATTCCTTGGGCTAAGGAACAATTGATAATGTCAGTCAAGGTTTTGGAGATGGTATCTGGTATTAGCAGCAGTAGTTTGGAAGGGATATGGTCAAATGGGTGAGATGATGGTTTCATTCTCTTCAATACTAACTTGGTCTCTGATATTTTGTCTCTGTGGTTTGTCTCTGTGGTTTTGTCTCTGTGGTTTGTCTCTGTGGTTATTGCGTTGTATTAAAGTATGTTGTAGGTATGGTGGGTAGAGGGATATATATATGTAGATATATATATGTATGGTTAATAAAGCTGCGACCCGTTTTATCCAATATCTGTCTCTGTGGTTATTGCGTTGTATTAAAGTATGTAAGCTGGTATGGTGGTAGAGGGATATTATGTGTATATATATATATATATATATATTGTTAATAGGTTTGTTGAAAGGTTTTAATGATCCAAAGGCAACGACAAACCTTTACCATAAGAAAAAAATCAGCAGAACCAGGGGTCACGATTTGAAGCTCCAGGGAGGAAGATTCAGAACCAATGTCAGGAAGTATTTCTTCACGGAGAGGGTGGTGGATGCCTGGAATGCCCTTCCGGAGGAAGTGGTGAAGACCAGAACTGTGAAGGACTTCAAAGGGGCGTGGGATAAACACTGTGGATCCATAAAGTCAAGAGGCCGCCAATGAAGAGTGGGTGACTCGCCAGAATGATGGCTACTGCCTGGAGACAATACCCTTAGTCAATAAACATACACATGGTTACTGTGACTCCAACATCACTCTAAGATTCAACAGCAAGAGGAAATGTGGAAAAAGGATTCACACTCACAAAGAGGGAGTAGCTGGCTTGTTACGGCGGTTACTACCCCAAACCAAATATCCAAATTACTACCTCCACCTTCCTCTATTCCTGATGCCTTTCAACTAGCTTGATCACTCCATTCTTATACTTCACTTTCAATGCATATCCAGCATAGTTCTCTGCTTCAACAGCAGGGGAAAAGAAAAACTGTTACTTCACACATCCAGCAGAGCTCTCTGCTTAAACGGCAGGGGAGAAGAAAAAAGGGTTCGCACTCACAAAGCGGGGAGTAGCTGGCTTGTTACGGCGGTTACTACCCCAAACCAAATGTACCTGATACTTCACTCTCGACGCATATCCAGCATAGCTCTCTGCTTCAACGGCAGGGGAAAAGAAAAACTGATACTTCACGCATATCCAGCATAACTTCAACGGCAGGGGAGAAGAAAAAAGGATTCACACTCACAAAGCGGGGAGTAGCTGGCTTGTCATGGCGGTTACTACCCAAACCAAATGTGCCTGATACTTCACTTTCGATGCATATCCAGCATAGCTCTCTGCTTCAATGGCAGGGGAGAAGAAAAAAACTGATACCTCACGCATATCCAGCATAGCTCCCTGCTTCAACGGCAGGGGAGAAGATAAACAACCAATAAGGGCTGTATAACATAATCTGGGTAAAAACAAATAAGCATGGGTGTAGCTTGCTTATTGGCGGTTACTACCCCTACTACCTCTAACTAATCAAGCTAGATATTTCACTTGGATGCAGCTCCTCCACCGCTCTCTACATTAATGGCGGGGGTGGAAGGGAATTAGAACCAAGAGCTAAGAGAAACAGATAAGTATGGGAGAAGAAAGAGGGAAGCTTGCTGGGCAGACTGGATGGGCCATTTGGTCTTCTTCTGCCGTCATTTCTATGTTTCTATGTTTCTATGTTTCTATGTAAAGCTGCGGCCCGTTTTATCCAATATCTGTCTCTGTGGTTATTGCGTTGTATTAAAGTATGTATGCAGGTATGGTGGTAGAGGGATATATATATATATATATATATATATATATATAATATAATTTATTTATTTTGAATTCTTATATACCGACATTCTTGTAGGATTTACAAATCATATCAGTTTACAATACAACAGAACAATCTCGTCTAAGGCATTACATTAAAACATAGCGTCAAAAGAATAAAATAACAGAACAATTGCGGCTAGGGCGTAACATTAGAACATAACGTCTAGTAGAATATATAAATATGAATACATAAGAATACTTCGAATAGGGGACTTTAAGGAACATTGGCACGTTAGAACATTTAAATCATTAATAGTAACCTTAACTTTAGCACTTAAGTAGAATAGTTCGGGTTACCTTAGAGTAACAGATGGCACAGGGTGTGGAGAGAGGGACAGGGCAATGGGTAGAATAAGAGGTGGGGCGGGGACAAGAGATAAGAGGGAAGGGGAAGGGGGGACAAGAATTAAGGGCTGTAAGTCAGGAAGAAAAAGAGATGAACAGGCTAGAATAGTTGGGGAAGGGGAGATCCTAGAACCAATTATGTCCTGTTATGTCCTTTAACCGGTGTCAGAATGATCTTGGGATTCCGGGAAGGCTTGTCTGAAAAGCCATGTTTTGAGGTGTTTCTTAAATGTTTGATGGCAAGGTTCTTGTCGAAGCTCGGTGGCAGAGAGTTTCAGAGGGTGGGCCCTGCTGTCGAAATAGCACACTTTCTTAGTGTGGATTTGACTAGTGGGGCATATAATGATCCTTTGTATGTGTTTCTAATTGGTCTGTCTCATGTATGAGGACGGAGTTGAGTGCTTAGTTTAAGATGGGCGATGCCATGAATGTCCTTGTGTATCATCATTAATACTTTGAAGGTGATCCTAGATTTAATGGGAAGCCAGTGAAGGAAATGAAGGATGGGCGTGATGTGGGCTCTCTTGTTTGAGTTGGTAAGTATCCTAGCCACGGCATTCTGGACCATCTGTAGGGGCTTGATAGTTATCGCTGGGAGCCCTAGCAGGAGAGAATTGCAGTAGTCTAACTTTGTGAGGATAATTGATTGAACTACTAAACGGAAGTCCCTAAAATGCAGGAGAGGTTTCAGATTTTGAGAACTTGTAGTTTAAAGAAACATTCTTTAGTTGTGTTGTGGACGAATGATTTTAGGTTGAAGTTGTTATGAGCCGAACCCTAAGTCTCTGACGGACGGGGAATGGTTGATGAATGTTTTGGCGAATTGAGAGGCGCTTTGAGAGCTGAGGAGAATGTGGTTTTCGTCTGGCGAAATGATGAGGATCTCTGTCTTGTTTGGATTGAGGATGAGGTTAAGGCTGGTAAGCAGACTATTTATGGATTGTAGACAGCTGTTCCAGTGTGCCCAAGTTTTTTGCAGGGAATCTGTGATTGGTAGAAGAATCTGTACGTCGTCAGCGAATATATAATACGAAAGTTTGAGGTTGGAAAGTAACTGGCAAAGTGGCAGCAGATAAATGTTAAAGAGTGTGGGGGAGAGGAATGATCCTTGCGGGACTCCTAGGGTCGATTTGATTGGGTGAGATTCCTTGTTATTGATCCTGACCTTGTAGAATCTATTCTCAAGGAACGATTTGAACCAACTATGTGCCTCTCCTTGAATGTCGATATCTGATAAGCGTTCCAGTAGGATGGAGTGATTAACCGTATCGAAAGCGGCCGATAAGTCGAGAAGTGCAAGAAGGTAAGGTTGTTTTCTTTCCAGATTAAGAAGGATGGTGTCTGATAGTGAGGTTAGTAATGCTTCAGTATTTAGGGATTTTCTGAATCCGAACTGGAAGGGGGAGAGAATGTTGTTCTCTTCTAGGTAATCAGACAGTTGTTTGTTTACAATTCTTTCCATGACTCTGGAGATCAAAGGTAAGTTTGCTATTGGGCGGAAGTTAGCTGGGTCAGACGTTGTAAGGTTAGGTTTTTTCAGTAGGGGTTTTAGAATGGCAATAGTTTAGTTGGTCTGGAACCCTTCCTTGTGTTAAGGAACAGTTGATGATGTCTGCTAACGATTTTGAAATGATGTTTGGGATGGAGAGAAGTAGATTAGAGGGTATTGCGTCCAGTGGGTGAGAAGTAGGTTTTAGCTTCTTGAGGATGATTTCAATTTCCAGTGACGATGAAGTCTCGAAGGAAGTTAGTTTGACGCTCCGAGTAGTTGTTGAAGTGCAGGATGGGGTGTTGTTAGTTGGGAGGTGGAGAAAGGCTTAAAGAGGTTAGATATCTTATTTTCAAAGAAGATGGCTAGCTCTGTGGCTTTATTAGATGCTTGCTCATCAGGAATTAAGGGGGGCAAGGGTTTTGTGAGAGATGAAACAAAAGAGAATAAGGCTTTAGGGTCGAAGGAGAAGTTGTGGATTTTTTTAGAGAAAAAGTCTTTTTGGCTTTGAAGATGGCATTCCTGTATGCGTTGAGGTGGGCTTTATAGTTGGATAGGGTGGAGGAGGACGGGGTCTTGCGCCATCTGAGTTCTTTACTACGAAGTTCTTGCTTGAGGGCTTTGAGTTCCGGGGTGTACCAAGGCTTCCTGTTATCCTGGGGTGGGTGCAGAGATTTGGTGATGGTTGGGCACGATTGATCTGCGATCTCATTTGTTATCTTGACCCATGAGTTAATAGCTGAGGGGGCGTCCGTAAGATCAAGTCGATCTAGCTCTTTTGAAAGTAGTTTGCTAAGTTGGTCTGAGGAGCAAGGTTTCCTGTATTGTATTGTAGTTTTAGGGAAGACAGGCTGGGGATGTTCTTTAATTTGAAGTTCAGATGAGATAATCTGATGGTCTGACCACGGGACTGAGACACAAGTTGGGTGAGTGACGGATGTTAAACCATCATTAAGGAAAATCAGGTCTAAGGTGTGGCCCGCTTTATGTGTGGGACCTTTAACAATTTGTCTAAAGCCCAAATGGCTGAGTGCTGTAAGTAGGATATCGCAATTGTGGGATAATGGAGATGTGTCCACGTGAAGATTAAAATCTCCCATCAAGATGGCTGGTTTATCCCTCTTGAAATGTTTGGCTGTAAATTCGATCAGTGGGAGGGATCAGATTCCAATATTCCTGGTGGTGAGTAGACCAGGGCGATTTGGAGGTGGTCCGAGTTGAAAAGAGCTAATTCTAGGTTACTTATTCTGGTGGATAATTGCACTATATATATATATATATATATATATATGGTTAATTAAAGTATGTATGCAGGTATGGTGGTAGAGGGATATATATATATATATATATATATATGTATGGTTAATAAAGCTGCGTCCCGTTTTATCCAATATCTGTCTTTGTGGTTATTGCATTGTATTAAAGTATGTGTGCAGGTATGGTGGTAGAGGGATATATATATATATATATATATATGGTTAATTAAAGTATGTATGCAGGTATGGTGGTAGAGGGATATATATATATATATAGTTAATTAAAGTATGCATGCAGGTATGGTGGTAGAGGGATATATATATATATATATATATATATATATATGTATGGTTAATAAAGCTGCGGCCCGTTTTATCCAATATCTGTCTTTGTGGTTATTGCATTGTATTAAAGTATGTGTGCAGGTATGGTGGTAGAGGGATATATATATATATATATATATATATGGTTAATTAAAGTATGTATGCAGGTATGGTGGTAGAGGGATATATATATATATATATATATGGTTAATTAAAGTATGTATGCAGGTATGGTGGTAGAGGGATATATATATATATATATATATATATATATATATATATATATATGCAGGTATGGTGGTAGGTCAATCAGAGGTGACTGGGAGTGGGAGGGATGCGACGGGATGGCCCTACAGTCACATCTGCCAGGGTTATTCCTTTTGGTGCATAGTGCATGGACTTTTCATTCATTATTTTACTTTGTTTATGTGATATGAAATGCGATTACATCTGAATGTCACGGCAATAACATTGCTGAATGCAAATGTGGCAGACAATTTAATATGTAATAAAAAGAAAAGTCGGCTCTTTATTATACTGTACTAAATTTGCCTAGATATAATGCAGTTATGCAGCTCTTCAGCACAGTCTGTTACTGGTCATATATTTAAGGCAAAACTTCTTACGCCAGGCTTTACAAGCTGCTGGAGAAGATAATTCCTTCCTTGGCAGTCAGTACAGGAGTAACCGTGCTTTAAATGGAGACAGCAGTCATCCAAACAGGAGGCCTTTCACGGTTCTAGCCAAGGCCTTAGCTGAGAACTGATTGTAAGGGACAACTCCAGCTTGAAAGATCTTTATTTGTGCTGTCACCTACATTTGCAAGAGACTTTCGTTTCACAGCCCATGGTGAGGAGGCATATGATACCTGGCATGCACAGGATTCATCCTGGCTCTGCTCTTCCTTCCACCCACTCATATTTAATTGTGCGCCAGGAGCTATGAAATTGTTTAGCGATGCTACGCTGAATGTGTGACCTGGGCTGCTTCCCTATCATGGGCTGTTTGTATGGTTCCTGTTTTATTTTCTATTAGAATTATTGAAAATTTCATCTAGCTGCATTGCTCTTGTACTTCTTATGTTCTTATCTAGTGTGGGATCGCGCCCCCATCTCTGAAAAGGGCAAGCCATGATGTGCCTCATTCATCAAAGATGCAGGTGACAATCTTCATTGCTTCGGCTCTTATAAAATGAGCTGACTTTCACCTTATGCAGTAACCAAGAGCCAGAGCACACAAAAGCACAGAATTACCGGAAGTATCCCAAAATATTAATCTCTGTCATAGCCAAGGTCTTCTTCCTATGCGGGCAGTTACTCATCACTAATGTTTGAGATCCTAGATTTGAGTTTTTCATGGTACAGCTGAATGTCTTTAAAAAGCACTCTACAAAGTTTCACTAGGCCAAGTATTAGAATTACAGGCAGAATCAGTCTTGTATCAGAGCATGAGGTGATACCCTACAGAAACTCCAAGCTTGCATTCCTCCAGAAAGTGATAATTAAGTAGAGGAAATGTTTGGCCCTGGGAACTACAGCAGGATGTGCTATTGTTAGCATAATTATTAGTATTAATGTAGATTTAGCTTACTTTCTTTCATTTGTAACTCAAAATGACAAATTTAACTACAATAGAATCAGAGAAGGGAAACCAAACACCTTATCTACTAGCTAATGTAACCCCAATATTTAAAAAGGGCTCCAGGGGTGATCCGGGAAACTACAGACCGGTTAGGCTGACTTCAGTGCCAGGAAAAATAGTGGAAAGTGTTCTAAACATCAAAATCACAGAACATATAGAAAGACATGGTTTAATGGAACAAAGTCAGCATGGCTTTACCCAGGGCAAGTCTTGCCTCACAAATTTGCTTCACTTTTTTGAAGGAGTTAATAAACACGTGGATAAAGTGAACCGGTAGATGTAGTGTACTTGGATTTTCAGAAGGCATTTGACAAAGTTCCTCATGAGAGGCTTCTAGGAAAAGTAAAAAGTCATGGGATAGGAGGCGGTGTCCTTTCGTGGATTACAAACTGGCTCAGAGACAGGAAACAGAGAGTAGGATTAAACGGACAATTTTCTCAGTGGAAGGGAGTGGGCAGTGGAGTGCCTCAGGGATCTGTATTGGGACCCTTACTTTTCAATATATTTATAAATGATCTGGAAAGAAATATGACAAGTGAGGTAATCAAATTTGCAGATGATAGAAAATTGTTCAGAGCAGTTAAATTACAAGCAGATTGTGATAAATTGCAGGAAGACCTTGTGAGATTGGAAAATTGGACATCAAAATTGCAGATGAAATTTAATGTGGATAAGTGCAAGGTGATGCATATAGGGAAAAATAACCGTTGCTGTAGTTACACGATGTTAGGTTCCATATTAGGTGGTACAACCCAAGAAAGAGATCTAGGTGTCATAGTGGATAACACATTGAAATCGTCGGTGCAGTGTGCTGCGGCAGTCAAAAAAGCAAACAGAATGTTGGGAATTATCAAATCGTTTCTCGAAAACAGGTTTTATAAGGTTAAGATAAATAACAAAGAGTCTCATCCTATGGAATCGAAGTCGGGGATACCTCAAGGATCATCCCTTTCTCCCACACTTTTCAATATCTATCTTCTCCCACTCTGTCACCTACTAAACAACCTCAAACTAATACACTGCCTATACGCGGACGACATACAAATACTCATCCCCATAACGGAATCTATCCATAAAACCCTGTCTTATTGGAACAACTGCCTCTCAGCAATCAAAAGCCTTCTCACAAGCCTCAACCTGGTACTAAACACTAATAAAACTGAAATTCTCATTATAGCTCCAGAAAATCTCGACCCACTCATCCCTCCTACTGCTAGCCAAGGTCCTATCACCATTGACACCACGTCCACACAAGTAAGAGACCTGGGTGTACTCCTTGACAACAGACTCAGCCTCAGCAAGTTCGTAAACATCACCACAAAAGAATGTTTCTTTAAATTGCAAGTGCTAAAAAAATTAAAACCGCTACTACTCCACAGAGACTTCCGCCTAGTACTACAGGCCATCATCCTCCCGAAACTGGATTACTGCAACTCACTCCTACTGGGACTCCCCGCTAGCACCACCAAACCACTTCAGATGGTCATGAACGCCACGGCCCGAATTCTCACAAACACCAAAAAAAGGGATCATATCACCCCCATCCTCCAGCACCTTCATTGGCTACCGATCAAACACAGGATTCACTTTAAAACCCTTATGATGACACACAAGGCCCTACACAACATCGCTCCTCTCAACCTAACCTTTCAACTCCAGCTGCACTCCTCCAAAAGACCGACTAGAAGCGCCTACAAGAACATGCTACGCACCCAGCCGGCAAAAACCTCCCTGAGGAAACGCGCACTATCCACAGCGGGCCCCACACTCTGGAATTCGCTCCCTCCAGACCTTCGCCTTGAATCGTGCCATATGGAATTCAAAAAGAAGCTAAAGACTTGGCTTTTCGCCCAAGCATTCCAGGAGAGCTAAGGGCCAGAAGAACATAGATCTCCTTCTGTACATAGGTTTTCAGATTAGTTCTCTGTTTGTTACTTAATTAGAAATGATTGTTCTTTGTAAGTTCCCCCTAAGCTATTATTTGTTTTAATGTAAGCCGTCTGCGAGGCGACAGTTTTATTTCCTTGTAAACCGGTGTGACATGTATATTTTACAGGAACATCGGTATATAAAAATAATAAATAAATAAATAAATTATTAGAAAGGGAATGGTGAATAAAACGGAAAATGTCATAATGCCTCTGTATCGCTCCATGGTGAGACCGCACCTTGAATACTGTGTACAATTCTGGTCGCCGCATCTCAAAAAAGATATAATTGCGATGGAGAAGGTACAGAGAAGGGCAACCAAAACGATAAGGGGAATGGAACAGCTCCCCTATGAGGAAAGGCTGAAGAGGTTAGGACTTTTCAGCTTGGAGAAGAGACGACTGAGGGGGGATATGATAGAGGTGTTTAAAATCATGAGAGGTCTAGAACGGGTAGATGTGAATCGGTTATTTACTCTTTCGGATAGTAGAAAGACTAGGGGGCACTCCATGAAGTTAGCATGGGGCACATTTAAAACTAATCGGAGAAAGTTCTTTTCACTCAACGCACAATTAAACTCTGGAATTTGTTGCCAGAGGATGTGGTTAGTGCAGTTAGTATAGCTGTGTTTAAAAAAGGATTGGATATGTTCTTGGAGGAGAAGTCCATTACCTGCTATTTATTAAGTTGACTTAGAAAATAGCCACTGCCATTAGCAACGGTTACATGGAAGAGATTTAGTTTTTGGGTACTTGCTAGGTTCTTAAGCCTGGATTGGCGCACATGTTATAAAATCCAGGGTCGGTGCACGCAAGGGGGTGTACACTTGTGCACCTAGCGTGCGCCGAGCCCTAAGGGAGCCCCGATGGTTTCCCAGTTCCCTCTGAGGCTGCTCCGAAATCGGAGCGGCCTCAGAGGGAACTTTCCTTCTGCCACCCCCACCTTCCCCTCACTTCCCCTACCTAACCCGCCCCCAGGCCAACCTAAACCCCCATCCTGACCTTTGTTGCAGAAGTTATGCCTGCCTCTGGGCAGACATAACTTGCGCGCGCCGGCCGGCTGCCAGCGCGCCATTCCCTGGCATGGCTGCAATGAAGGAGGCCTTGGTCCCGCCCCCGGACCCGCCCCTTTTTCAACGCCCCGGGACATACGCGCATCCTGGGGCTTGTGCGCGCCGCCAAGCCTATGCAAGATATGCTCGGCTCGCACAGGGGCAGTTTTTCGGGATTACGCGTGTATGTTACCTGCGTAACCCTTTGAAAATCTGCCCCTAAGAGAGTTTGCTGCAGGAGCGAGGTAACACGTTTATTAAACTTTCTGCTGTCTTATAAGTCATGGATTTTATTCAAACAGGAAATGAAACTGAATATTCTTTAGTCATCAAAATCAGCTGTCAGTGCAGAAGTTGGAAACCACTTTGCTGCAGAGTGTGAGTTAGACTGTGATAATTTATGCGGTTTACAAGGACGGATTGGAAATTGCAAACAGGAGCCTCAGAAGTAATGGGAACTCAAATGGTAAACGCTGTCCGTGGCGAGACTGAGAGGTACGAGAAGCTGTGTGCAGAAAGCCTACATCAGTCATCATTTTTTCTTTCCTATACTTCCCATCCAGGGGTTCCCTACAGAATCCGGGAGTTTTATATCACCTGAGATACACCGTCCCTGCTGTCTCCTTCAGCCGCTGCCACTGACCAGGCTAATGAATGCCAGGAGAGCCCTTACTGGAAGCAAAGGGGAGTCAAAGCATTTTACAGAGTGCATTTCCTCTGCTCCCAGCAGCCGGGACCAGTGACCGTTAGCGGCCAGACAAGCCTAGCAGGTACCGGAACGAGCTGCAGTCTGTGGCCCCTGTGTGCAATGGACTGTCAGTACCACGGCCCTGCTGGATGGGAAGGGAGGAGAAGGTTTAAATGGGTTAAATCACAGCTAATGAGAGGGAAGGCTTCTGATTGAACTCTCAGCCTATAGAGCTAGGACAGTCAGCTGCCACCCCTTCTTTGGCTAAGATGCACTAAATATCAGCCTGAAAGCTCCTGAACTGGCTGCAGAACCTGCCAGGCATCACACTAAATGCCTTGAACATACTGCTGCAGTCTGCTAAAGTCAGTCCTTCAGGGTCACCTTTATAATGCTAATCTGTGATGCACTCATTCATTGTGAAGCTACAAATGACCTCTGCTCCTAGGCTGCTACTTAATATGCTGTAACCCACTTTGCGTGAATTTCATATTAAAAAAAAGTGGTAACTGAAAAATAAATCCTGAATTAAAAAGAGATTCAAGCACTGGGAGATAGGGGTACTACCAGCAGCCTTGTGGGAGTTAGGGGAGCCAACACCATGCACCAGGGAGCCCAGAGAGGGCCCTAGGGAGGTCTGCCCCAAACATGGCTGCTTTCTGACAGCAAAAAGAGAGGGCAACCTACCTTTCAAAAAACCTGTCACCCTTTAAGAAGTTTAGTTTAGTAATTCCATCTTGGTGTGCTCTCCATGCCTGGGAAGTTTTGATTTCCAGACACCCTGAGAATGTCGTGGATTAGCAGGGGAGAGGCTGCTACGCAGAAAAACTTTCTTCTTTCTCATACATACACTCTAATATGCTGACGTTCACTCCCACACTCTCTCACACACACATGCCCACTCACTCCCACTTCTCTCCCTGTTCCACACTCACACACATTTCCACTCACTCTCACTTTTCTCTCTCTTCCACACACTCACACACACACCCCTCTCTCTCCCACTTCTCTCACTCTTGCACACTCTCACATGCCCTCACACTCTCACATCTCTCACTCTTCCATACTCACACACTTTTCCACTCACTCTCACTTTTCTCTCTCTTCCACACACTCACACACACGTCCTCTCTCTCCCACTTCTCTCACTCTTGCACACTCTCACATGCCCTCACACTCTCACATCTCTCACTCTTCCATACTCACACACATTTCCACTCACTCTCACTTTTCTCTCTCTTCCACACACTCACACACACACACCCTCTCTCCCACTTCTCTCACTCTTGCACACTCTCACATGCCCTCACACTCTCACATCTCTCACTCTTCCATGCTCACACACTTTTCCACTCACTCTCACTTTTCTCTCTCTTCCACACACTCACACACACACACCCTCTCTCTCCCACTTGCACACTCTCACATGCCCTCACACTCTCACATCTCTCACTCTTCCATACTCACACACTTTTCCACTCACTCTCACTTTTCTCTCTCTTCCACACACTCACACACACGCCCTCTCTCTCCCACTTCTCTCACTCTTGCACACTCACACATGCCCTCACACTCTCACATCTCTCACTCTTCCATACTCACACACACATGCCCACTCAGTCCCACTTCTTTCACTCTCCCAACTCACACACATGTCCTCGCACTCCCACTTTTCTCACTCCTTCTCGCATGCCCAGTCACAGTCACTTCTCTCCCAATCCCATCCATGCCCACTCACACTCTCACTTTTTACACACACGTTTACTCATCCTGTCCCTCCAACCCAAACCCACCATTGGCCTGCATAACCAATAAGACTCCTCCTTCTTCATCTGGCTTCACAGGCCATGAAACTCTTTCTTCCATTTTCCTGCCCACATGGCTGATGGGACTCGTTATTCTAGCCTGTGTAAGCCCAGATGATTTCCTCTTCCGGGTCTAGGCAGCCCACTATATAACAGAAGCACAACACACCGAATATTTCTGTGTTTACTGGAAGACAAGGCAATTCTTTTAGAATTTTGGAGTCTTTGGGCTAAATCTGGAGTGTTGCAGGTATGGTGCTCTGCCTTCTTGGATTGATTTCATTCTAATACCCTTGGTCCCTGAAGAGTAAATTCCTTCTCCCATTGGGGAAGTGGCGTGCATGATTTTTATTTATTTATTTATTTAGTATTTTTATATACCGACAGTCGTTGGGAACATCCCATCAGTTTACATTTGAACATAATATCGCAACAGGCTTTACATAGAACAAAAGCAAGGGAAATTGTAAGGGGAGGAAAAGGGGGAATACAAGGTTAAATCCAACAACAGAAGCTGCAGCTATAATACTCAGAAACTATAATACTCAGAGAGACAGTAGTCATAATCAATTAAAGTCCAAAAATATTGCATAGGAAACTTATATACAGAGGAAGGGAATTTATATGGAGACAAAGGAGAGGCTATATTGACAGGGGTTACCTGTAACTATGGAGAAGAGAATGGGGTATTTTGAGGAACTTTGGAGGGGTACGTAATAGTTGCCTGGTGGAAGGGAAGGCTAGAAGGAGCTGGGAGCTCTCAAGTCCTTGAAGAGCTCCATTGTCCTTCCCGCTACACAGTGGCATGGTCTGAAACGTTCATGTGACAGTGTGGCTGTGCTTTAGGGCTGTGCATGAGTGCAGTGTGCATATTCTCATTAGGTTGTGCATGAGTGCAGTGTGCATACTCTCATTAGGTTGTGCATGACTGCAGTGTGCATATTCTCATTAGGTTGTGCATGAGTGCAGTGTGCACATTCTCATTAGGTTGTGCATGAGTGCAGTGTGCATATTCTCATTAGGTTGTGCATGAGTGCAGTGTGCATACTCTCATTAGGTTGTGCATGAATGCAGTGTGCATACTCTCATTAGGTTGTGCATGAGTGCAGTGTGCATACTCTCATTAGGTTGTGCATGAGTGAGTGTGCATATTCTCATTAGGTTGTGCATGAGTGCAGTGTGCATACTCTCATTAGGTTGTGCATGAGTGCAGTGTGCATACTCTCATTAGGTTGTGCATGAGTGCAGTGTGCATACTCTCATTAGGTTGTGCATGAGTGCAGTGTGCATATTCTCATTAGGTTGTGCATGAGTGCAGTGTGCATACTCTCATTAGGTTGTGCATGAGTGCAGTGTGCATATTCTCATTAGGTTGTGCATGAGTGCAGTGTGCATACTCTCATTAGGTTGTGCATGAGTGCAGTGTGCATATTCTCATTAGGTTGTGCATGAGTGCAGTGTGCATACTCTCATTAGGTTGTGCATGAGTGCAGTGTGCAGAGGGAATGCCCCACCGTGCATTCCATGCTCACCACCATTCTGATAGTGCAGGTAGATTCTCTGTTTTTATCTTGTCTGAGGTCTCAGCACTCTGGTTGCCCTCCTCTCATTTGTGCTTCACCTGACCGGTGCCCTTGCTTCCAGGATCCCTCTCTGAGTTCATTTCCCTTTGCACGTTTGTGATTTTAATTTATAGATGTTTGCTGCAAGCTTTAGACTGGCGCTTCTTCTATAAAACATCCCAGCTCTGATTGCTGCAGCTCTGTTTCTTTATTTTTGGTCTGTAGCTAAGGACTGGCCATGATTTGGCTTCCATCACCAGAAAGATTTTTCTTATCTTTTGTGAAACTTAAATGAAAAAGGAAAGAAATTGCAGGAACAGTGCTGGTGCCTGCAAGGGGTTTTCACTTTCCTCTGGGATTTTGAAGCTGTTTCTTCCTGAGAAGACACATTTTAGGTTTCTGAGGTCTGAGGGTTATTTATTCTCTGTAATAGGGAAGGGCGTTGGTAACAAGAGGACATTTCTTCTATTAGTGCCTTGGGGACCTGTGCCCAATAAAGGATGCATGAGGAAAGGTCAGGAGATGCTCACTTCTTGGCCTTGCATGTCTCAGGAGAGAGACACGGTGCTTCATGGCCTTGCATGTCTCAGGAGAGAGACACGGGACTTCATGGCCTTGCATGTCTCAGGAGAGAGACACGGGGCTTCGTGGCCTTGCATGTCTCAGGAGAGAGACATGGTGCTTCATGGCCTTGCATGTCTCAGGAGAGAGACACGGTGCTTCATGGCCTTGCATGCTCAGGAGAGAGACATGGTGCTTCATGGCCTTGCATGTCTCAGGAGAGAGACACGGTGCTTCATGGCCTTGCATGCTCAGGAGAGAGACATGGTGCTTCATGGCCTTGCATGTCTCAGGAGAGAGACACGGGGCTTCGTGGCCTTGCATGTCTCAGGAGAGAGACATGGTGCTTCATGGCCTTGCATGTCTCAGGAGAGAGACACGGGGCTTCATGGCCTTGCATGCTCAGGAGAGAGACATGGCGCTTCGTGGCCTTGCATGTCTCAGGAGAGAGACATGGTGCTTCGTGGCCTTGCATGTCTCAGGAGAGAGACATGGTGCTTCGTGGCCTTGCATGTCTCAGGAGAGAGACATGGTGCTTCATGACCTTGCATGTCACAGGAGAGAGACATGGTGCTTCATGGCCTTGCATGTCTCAGGAGAGAGACATGGTGCTTCATGGCCTTGCATGTCTCAGGAGAGAGACATGGTGCTTCATGGCCTTGCATGTCTCAGGAGAGAGACATGGTGCTTCATGGCCTTGCATGTCTCAGGAGAGAGACATGGTGCTTCATGGCCTTGCATGTCTCAGGAGAGAGACATGGTGCTTCATGACCTTGCATGTCACAGGAGAGAGACATGGTGCTTCATGGCCTTGCATGTCTCAGGAGAGAGACATGGTGCTTCATGGCCTTGCATGTCTCAGGAGAGAGACATGGTGCTTCATGGCCTTGCATGTGTCAGGAGAGAGACATGGTGCTTCATGGCCTTGCATGTCTCAGGAGAGAGACATGGTGCTTCATGGCCTTGCATGTCTCAGGAGAGAGACATGGTGCTTCATGACCTTGCATGTCACAGGAGAGAGACATGGTGCTTCATGGCCTTGCATGTCTCAGGAGAGAGACATGGTGCTTCATGGCCTTGCATGTCTCAGGAGAGAGACATGGTGCTTCATGGCCTTGCATGTCTCAGGAGAGAGACATGGTGCTTCATGGCCTTGCATGTCTCAGGAGAGAGACACGGTGCTTCATGGCCTTGCATGCTCAGGAGAGAGACATGGTGCTTCATGGCCTTGCATGTCTCAGGAGAGAGACACGGTGCTTCATAGCCTTGCATGTCTCAGGAGAGAGACATGGTGCTTCATGGCCTTGCATGCTCAGGAGAGAGACAGGGTGCTTCATGGCCTTGCATGTCTCAGGAGAGAGACACGGTGCTTCATGGCCTTGCATGTCTCAGGAGAGAGACACGGTGCTTCATGGCCTTGCATGTCTCAGGAGAGAGACACGGTGCTTCATGGCCTTGCATGTCTCAGGAGAGAGACAGGGTGCTTCATGGCCTTGCATGTCTCAGGAGAGAGACATGGTGCTTCATGGCCTTGCATGTCTCAGGAGAGAGACACGGTGCTTCATGGCCTTGCATGCTCAGGAGAGAGACATGGTGCTTCATGGCCTTGCATGTCTCAGGAGAGAGACATGGTGCTTCATGGCCTTGCATGTCTCAGGAGAGAGACACGGTGCTTCATGGCCTTGCATGCTCAAGAGAGAGACACGGTGCTTCATGGCCTTGCATGCTCAGGAGAGAGACACGGTGCTTCATGGCCTTGCATGTCTCAGGAGAGAGACACGGTGCTTCATGGCCTTGCATGTCTCAGGAGAGAGACACGGTGCTTCATGGCCTTGCATGTCTCAGGAGAGAGACACGGTGCTTCATGGCCTTGCATGTCTCAGGAGAGAGACACGGTGCTTCATGGCCTTGCATGCTCAGGAGAGAGACAGGGTGCTTCATGGCCTTGCATGTCTCAGGAGAGAGACACGGTGCTTCATGGCCTTGCATGTCTCAGGAGAGAGACACGGTGCTTCATGGCCTTGCATGCTCAGGAGAGAGACACGGTGCTTCATGGCCTTGCATGCTCAGGAGAGAGACATGGTGCTTCATGGCCTTGCATGTCTCAGGAGAGAGACATGGTGCTTCATGGCCTTGCATGTCTCAGGAGAGAGACACGGTGCTTCATGGCCTTGCATGTCTCAGGAGAGAGACACGGTGCTTCATGGCCTTGCATGATCAGGAGAGAGACACGGTGCTTCATGGCCTTGCATGTCTCAGGAGAGAGACATGGTGCTTTATGGCCTTGCATGCTCAGGAGAGAGACAGGGTGCTTCATGGCCTTGCATGTCTCAGGAGAGAGACATGGTGCTTCATGGCCTTGCATGTCTCAGGAGAGAGACACAGTGCTTCATGGCCTTGCATGCTCAGGAGAGAGACACGGTGCTTCATGGCCTTGCATGTCTCAGGAGAGAGACACGGTGCTTCATGGCCTTGCATGCTCAGGAGAGAGACACGGTGCTTCATGGCCTTGCATGTCTCAGGAGAGAGACACGGTGCTTCATGGCCTTGCATGCTCAGGAGAGAGACAGGGTGCTTCATGGCCTTGCATGTCTCAGGAGAGAGACATGGTGCTTCATGGCCTTGCATGTCTCAGGAGAGAGACAGGGTGCTTCATGGCCTTGCATGTCTCAGGAGAGAGACACGGTGCTTCATGACCTTGCATGCTCAGGAGAGAGACACGGTGCTTCATGGCCTTGCATGTCTCAGGAGAGAGACATGGTGCTTCATGGCCTTGCATGTCTCAGGAGAGAGACATGGTGCTTCATGGCCTTGCATGTCTCAGGAGAGAGACACGGTGCTTCATGGCCTTGCATGCTCAGGAGAGAGACACGGTGCTTCATGGCCTTGCATGTCTCAGGAGAGAGACACGGTGCTTCATGGCCTTGCATGCTCAGGAGAGAGACATGGTGCTTCATGGCCTTGCATGTCTCAGGAGAGAGACATGGTGCTTCATGACCTTGCATGCTCAGGAGAGAGACAGGGTGCTTCATGGCCTTGCATGCTCAGGAGAGAGACACGGTGCTTCATGGCCTTGCATGTCTCAGGAGAGAGACACGGTGCTTCATGGCCTTGCATGTCTCAGGAGAGAGACATGGTGCTTCATGGCCTTGCATGCTCAGGAGAGAGACATGGTGCTTCATGGCCTTGCATGTCTCATGGTGCTTCATGACCTTGCATGCTCAGGAGAGAGACAGGGTGCTTCATGGCCTTGCATGCTCAGGAGAGAGACACGGTGCTTCATGGCCTTGCATGTCTCAGGAGAGAGACACGGTGCTTCATGGCCTTGCATGCTCAGGAGAGAGACATGGTGCTTCATGGCCTTGCATGCTCAGGAGAGAGACAGGGTGCTTCATGGCCTTGCATGCTCAGGAGAGAGACAGGGTGCTTCATGACCTTGCATGCTCAGGAGAGAGACATGGTGCTTCATGGCCTTGCATGTCTCAGGAGAGAGACACGGTGCTTCATGGCCTTGCATGCTCAGGAGAGAGACACGGTGCTTCATGGCCTTGCATGCTCAGGAGAGAGACACGGTGCTTCATGGCCTTGCATGTCTCAGGAGAGAGACACGGTGCTTCATGGCCTTGCATATCTCAGGAGAGAGACATGGTGCTTCATGGCCTTGCATGCTCAGGAGAGAGACAGGGTGCTTCATGGCCTTGCATGTCTCAGGAGAGAGACATGGTGCTTCATGGCCTTGCATGTCTCAGGAGAGAGACATGGTGCTTCATGGCCTTGCATGCTCAGGAGAGAGACATGGTGCTTCATGGCCTTGCATGCTCAGGAGAGAGACACGGTGCTTCATGGCCTTGCATGTCTCAGGAGAGAGACATGGTGCTTCATGACCTTGCATGCTCAGGAGAGAGACACGGTGCTTCATGGCCTTGCATGTCTCAGGAGAGAGACATGGTGCTTCATGGCCTTGCATGTCTCAGGAGAGAGACATGGTGCTTCATGGCCTTGCATGTCTCAGGAGAGAGACATGGTGCTTCATGGCCTTGCATGTCTCAGGAGAGAGACATGGTGCTTCATGGCCTTGCATGTCTCAGGAGAGAGACATGGTGCTTCATGGCCTTGCATGTCTCAGGAGAGAGACACGGTGCTTCATGGCCTTGCATGTCTCAGGAGAGAGACACGGTGCTTCATGGCCTTGCATGCTCAGGAGAGAGGACATGGTGCTTCATGGCCTTGCATGTCTCAGGAGAGAGACACGGTGCTTCTTCATGGCCTTGCATGCTCAGGAGAGAGACACGGTGCTTCATGGCCTTGCATGTCTCAGGAGAGAGACATGGTGCTTCATGGCCTTGCATGTCTCAGGAGAGAGACACAGTGCTTCATGGCCTTGCATGTCTCAGGAGAGAGACATGGTGCTTCATGACCTTGCATGCTCAGGAGAGAGACATGGTGCTTCATGGCCTTGCATGTCTCAGGAGAGAGACATGGTGCTTCATGACCTTGCATGCTCAGGAGAGAGACATGGTGCTTCATGACCTTGCATGTCTCAGGAGAGAGACATGGTGCTTCATGGCCTTGCATGTCTCAGGAGAGAGACATGGTGCTTCATGGCCTTGCATGTCTCAGGAGAGAGACATGGTGCTTCATGACCTTGCATGCTCAGGAGAGAGACATGGTGCTTCATGGCCTTGCATGTCTCAGGAGAGAGACACGGGTGCTTCATGGCCTTGCATGTCTCAGGAGAGAGACATGGTGCTTCAAAGATCAGACACTAGAGCAACTATGCATTTAGCCATGGTTTGCAGTTTTTCCTGTGAGCGGCAGCTGCAAGGTGTTTGAAATTATTTGCCTATTTATATCTGGGCTAAGCATATTTCTTGTCTGATTTTTGGAATATTTGTTCCATTGATGGGGAGTTTATTTTACTTGTGAACAAAAGTCCTAAATTGTGTATTGGGGCTGAAAAAGAAAAAAAAAGTTCATGATTTTTACCAGCATGTCAAGGGGGAGGGGCTCTTTGTAGATTTCATTGGTCTAGAGCCCAGCATTTGGGAGCAGACATTGGGAGGCATGGTTTGCAGTTCTTCCTGTGAGAGGCAACTACAAGCTATCTGAAAAAAAATAAATATTTTTCCTGCAAGTAATCTCAACTGTTAGTTCCCTCCTTCCCTACCTCTCCTCCCACCCACCCCTGAGTTTACTTTTCTTATATAGTGTTCCCTGGACTCCTAAATAATTAGCTTCAATTACTTCATCTCCCATAACATAGCTCAGATAATAGTAACTTGAACTGTCATATTGCTTGTAAAATTTGGTATTCATACTCTACCTATTAATCTTTACTGGCTAACAGTAATACTTTTACTTTTTACTTTACAAATTAAAAATCTTTGCTAGAGCCTAAATTTTATCTTACATTATCTATTAGAGATGAGCTTCGTTTTTCTGTGTTGGGTTGGGTTTCGGTTTGGGCGCTTCGTGGGAAAAATTAGTTTTCCCACGGGTCGTTTTTCGGAGAAACGGATCGGAAATAATGAAGCGGGAAAAATGAATTGAAAAAAAACGAATCGAAAAAAAAAACCTCCCAACCCATCAGAGATATCCTAATTCCTGGTTCGTTTGTTCCTCTTCCAAGTCTTGAGTATGCCTGTGCCAAGTCATCGCCTCCGCTTGAGCCTTCAGTTTGTCCCACGGCTCCAGTCTTCAGCTTCAGCCTCGCCCATGCCTGGTTACACTCACTCACCAGTGGCGTGGACCACAGCAAGTCCCGGGGCACAGGAACTCATGCTTATGTCCATCCATTCACAACAGTTAACCACGTGTTTACTCTTGGCCCCGCCCTGGAATGCCCCAGACTGCCACTTTTTTTGTGCAAGTAGATGTGCACTAAAAATACACACTTACGTCTGATGTATATAAAATAGCATATATGCTAGTACAAGCTGCTAATGGTGGAGATGCTCATTTTACACTCATAATGCCTTTGAAAATTCACCCCAAGGGGTAAGTACTTCAATGTTCTAGGTGCCTAACTTTGCACCTGATTCACTATTGGGCTAATTTTAAAAAACCCGTACACGCAAATCCTGGAAGGTACGGCATGGCCGGGCCGAGCGCGCACCAAGCACATTTTCTAAACGGCCCAACCACACGCGTATCTGCTGATATGTGCGGAAGAGTCATGGCTTAGAAAAGGGGCAGAGGCCGGGTCGGGGTCTGAGCAGGGCGGGAGGCGGGTCAGGAGCCCGCCGGGACAGCGCATGGCGGCAGCCAGCCTGCGCGCACAACTTACTTCTGCTCCTTAGAGCAAATACGTTGTTAAAGAAAAAAAAATAGGGTTGATAGGTAGAGTTTAGGGGTCGGGGTGGAGAGGGGGAAAAGGGAGGGAGGAAGGATAGGTAGAGGGTTAGGGAAGTTCCTTCCCAGTCCATCCCTTAATTGGAGCAGACTGGGAGGGGACTGGGCAGAAGCCTGATTGTGTGACCACTTGTACATTTAACCCCCTTCCCCCCCCCCCCACGCTCACAAATTGTGACTCACACGCACATGCATGCGCCGATACACAATCAGGCACGTCCATGTGCACGTGCCAGGAACCGCGCACACGCGGACGCCCGGGCGAGCCTTTGAAAATCTACCCCTAAGAGTTTTTCCCATAGACACAGAATGGGAGAAAAGCCTTAATGAATGTGTCCCAAAATGTGTGGATTGTCCACCTGAGGGCCTGTTTTTCCTCCCATTCTGTGTCTATGGAAGAAATGCTTAGTAAACAACCCCCTAATTTTGCCACCTTGGAAATCGATTAGGTCTGAAAGTAACAAGGTTACAGATGCTGCTTATACCAGCTCATTGTTTGCTTTAATCACTGATCACCTTGGAAGTTTTTCTTCCACGTACCAACATGAGCAAACATAAGGGGAGAATATTGTGTTTCCTGTTGCACAATGTCTTGCTTCTCCTGGAGGAGAAGTCTATAAATTGCTATTCATCAAGTTGACTTAGGGAATAGCCACTGCTTATTGCTGGCATCAGTAGCATGGGCTTGGGTGCTTGCCATGTACTTGTGACTTGGATAGGCCACTGCTGGAGACAGGATGCTGGACTTCATGGACCCTTGGTCTGACCCAGTATGACAACTTCTTATGTTCTTATGGTGTAATGGATAATTTTGTCACCTAATTTGGAGTGGTAGCAACTTTCTTGATCTTTATTAAAAAAATATCTTAATCAATCCAAGATGGCACGCTAAGAGGCAGGACACTCGCCGATTCTCTCCGTTTACCTTGAAATTTTTTCCTGTTACGATGCCGCATTCCGGCAGGAAGCCTCGACCCCGGGTCTACAACGAGGACCGATGGACGCCCATGTCCTAAGAGGAACAGAAGTGCCGGGAGTGGAGTCGCTGGAAGCCGCTCGAGGAGACTCTCAAACATCCAACAGCTTCCATGACTCATTAACATCTTTGTCCCCGGCAGAACGGATGGCCCCCGAAAACCCGGCAGTTGGTAGGACGACTACCCTGGCCCTGACGGAAAGGACCCCGGAAGGCACCAGGGAGGAACCCTCCCAGCATACGGAGGGAGCTCCGGGGGGAGTGCGGAACCAGAGTACTGTCGGGCTAGAAGGGGAAGGAAACCTAAGAGGAGAAGAACAATCGATGGACGAACTTTTAGAATGGCAATCAGAAGAAGAACTGCCTACCCAGGAAAAGCTCGGTGAATTGCAGCAGCTGGTAAGACCTGAGCAGTTTACCCTAGAATCTATCTGGCTTGCTGTAGAAACTGTTAACAAAAATTTAACTACACAATTAGAGGAGGTGTATTGTAAAATGGGACAAATGAATGCTCAGATTAAGAAAATTAAAGGAAAACAGATGGAAATGAACAAAGAGATGAAAGTTGTTAAGACTGAAGTAGGTAGCTTGAAAAATCAGTACCAAGAAATGGCGAAAGATAATTTGTACCTCCTTAAGAAATTAGAAAACTTGGAAAACCAACAGAGGGGGAAAAATCTCAGACTGATCAATTTTCCAAAAAAAGTTGGCAACACCCTCGACTGAGCTGTAGAACCAGTACGCAGTAGAAAATTTGAAAATCCCAAAGGAACTTTTACCACCTATCTCACGATTATACTATTTACCTGTGAGGAAAAAAGTGTTAAGTGAAGAAGCTGGAATGCAGCAGCTTTCCCCTGTAAATTTAAACCTGACTGAGATTCTAGAGACATCTGCAGAAGAATTACCGCAACCTGCAACTCTGATTATAACTTTTCTTCTGGATTCAGATAGAGATTGGGTATTAAAAACTTATTTTCGAAGCCAGCGGGGGCAGTTTCTTAATGATAAAGAAGTAGAGAATGTAGAAGTTAAGGTTTAACCTGGTAATTGTTTGGTAACCTCATGTTAGGAATTAATCCGTTACTGCTAAGCATGTTCCTTTTGTAGCGGAATTAGTTTAAAGTTTATTTCCTGTATAAACTAATTGTCTCCTTGTGTGGATCTCCCCTTGGTAGAGGGCTAGTAAAAAGCAGAGATATATACCAGTGGATATAATTAATGTGTGAAAAGTATTTCAATATATGCTTTTGTTTTCTATTCAATGTATATGATTATCATTGAAAAATTAATAAGCAGTTAATTGAAAAAAAAAAATCTTAATCGTCTAAAGGCCAACACTAGGCAATATACAAAAAAATAAAACATTCATAATTAAATTCAGAAAACAACATAAACCCATTAAAACACACACAAGTAAAAATACATAAAATTTCAAATTATTTTACAACCATACTTACTTGATCGTCACTTCCAAGAACAATTTTTTTTAAGTATTAGCAGCAATATGCCTGCTTGAAAAGAAAATTCTTGAGCATAGACTTAAATGTTTTTAAGCAATCCAGTTGCCTAATCTCTTCAGGTAAAGAGTTCCAAAAACTAAGTCAGGTCGGCAACAGGAAAAGCACATTTCCGAGTCACCGATAAACGTGCTTGGGAAGTCTAGGGCATATCACCTAGACCTCTCTGTTGCGATCCTAAAGCATGAATTGGGCAATAAAACTTGAAGGGCATGGCAGGAGATGGATTCCTGTTGGACCCACTCAGAAAGTGAATTTGTCGCTCGGTCCTGACTTATTTATTTATTTATTTATTTATTTATTTATTTATTTAACAATTTTATATACCGACCTTCATAGTAGATTACCATATCGGATCGGTTTACAGTTTAACAAAGGGGAAAAAAAAAAACTAGAGTAACAAATTCACGTAAACGAAAGATAACCAAAGCAGGAATAAGTCAAAGTTACAATCAACAGGGGGCGAGAACTTGGAAGCTTGCAACAAGCTGGAAAGAAGAAAAGGCCAGTAAAGTAATTTTACCGTAGAGTGTACAAGTTACAAACTTAAGAACGGTGCTTAAGAACGGAGCTTCCCTAGCAGATCCCTCTAAGCAGAGGTCTGATTCAGTGCTTCAGGTGCACATTGATGTTGTTGTTGTTGTTTCTAGCTTGATGGGAGTCTGCTCTGACAGTACAAAATCAAATGATCAGAACTAAGGGCCTGATTCATCAAGGCATTTTCCCATTGAAACAAAATGTGAGCAATGCCTTAGTGAATCAGGTCCTAAGAGTCTTGACAGCATAGGTTACTGGGGAGGTGTGTGAAAAGGAGAGTCTGTCTGTTGTGCTGGATTTGAATCCTGAGAGTAAGGAAGACCCAGACAAGGTACTGCTGTGGTGTGAATACCTGGTTAATCAAGCAAGGCAAATTTTGGAAACCTTTATTTAAGCCCCTAATGATCAATCTCAACACCTTATAGGAAGCTACAGTTGAACCAGAGACTTCTCTATCATCTCAGCTTTAGACAATTTTCAGTCAGAGACATAGCTCTATGGGGAAACCTCAAATTTTAGAAAATTAAATTTGAACTGTGGCTTAACATCTGGAAGCATCTAACAAGAAAATCTCAGAACCTAAGACTCTTTTAATGCAAGATAATCAAATGCTTCATCTTCTGTATTTAATTATTTCAATTTAATTAGCCTTCATATCAGGGAATTACTTATTGCCATTTATAATAAAATAAATATAGAAAAACAGTACAAAAATATAACATTCTACTAGCAATTAATAAGGAGATAACAATAAATCAGCAAGCAGAGGAAAAAAAATCACAAAATGAATGACAACAACAAAATATGAGCAAGTCATCCTTCAACAAACTAAAAAGATTAAACTTAAAATTGGTATCCATATACCAAGCACATTACTTCATACCATAGCCTATACATGTAGCCTAGTAAATCAAATGCAGAATGAAATCATATCCTTTGAAATGATCAAGGAAAATAATTCAATTAACTTCACTATCAAAGCAATAAAACTAAGTGCCAATACTACTTTCAGAGTCAAACAATAAAATTAAGGAAGAGCAGACCGTAGGTGAGAACAGGTTACTCTTTTACCAGCTTTCTATAGACACTACAATTGTATGTGTGTCCCATGGAGAAATCTAAAAATCCCACAGTTGTGGGGCCATGCAGTAAAGCCGTGTTGCTGTTGGAAGAAGTTTTATTTCAGTAGCAGAGGAATTACACAGTGGGATTCTCTTACAGATCATAGCTTGATGCACTCCGTCTTTCAAATATTTAGGCTTCACATCAAGCAGGACTTTCACGGACAAAGATAGGATCTTAAATGTGCCTCTAATCTAATTTGGGAGCCAGTGAAGAGACTGTAAGGCTAAAGAAATGTTCTCCCGATAAGTAACCCTGGCATCAGCTGGGCAGCTGCATTCTCAGTTCCTTGATGCTTCTTTGCCTGGCCAGCCAACAGAGAATAACAGTAATCTAGTCTATTCATGACGTCTTCCTCTCCAAAACAGGGCTTAGCTGGTGCAGCTGGCACAGCTGGCGAGAATGAGAAAAGCATGTTTCAGTTATATGGGGAGTTATGGTCAGGTCTGAGTCACCGAACAGCCTAAAAATATGAGTCTGCCCACTCCTCTTCTGTAGCTTAGCTTCCAATGTCAAAACTGGACTACCTGTTTGTAATGATGTTTTCCTAATCTGCAGGACTCCAACGGTCTATGGATTCAGCGTCAGTTTACTCTGAGACATCCAGGGTGCAGTTTTTGAAAGGCCGCCATTCAGTCTAATTAGAGCTTCCTCTCTAGATAAAGCTGTGTATCACCAGCACACATCTGGAATTTTATTTATTTATTTATTTAAAATATTTATATAGTGCATGCTTTGTATCAAAACTATGAGCTGACAGTAATATTAAAGAGGGTGGCTGAGAGAATCGACCCTTGAACCCACAAGAGAAACTGCGAGCTGAGCCTGAAGAGAGATTCACTGGGGCATTCTGATGAATCAAACTAATCCAAGGTAACGCCTCTGAAACCCTATAATATAATATAATATAATATAATATATATAATATATAATCACAGATGTCCCAAGAGAACTCTGTGACCAGTGCTGTCAAAGGCAGAACAATAATGCAACCAACTCTCTTCTCCTCGCCAGAGAATGCGATGTATTGTAAAGAAGGGACACTAGAGCCGGAAATCCAAGGTAACGCCTCTGAAACCCTAAAATCACAGATGTCCCAAGAGAACTCTGTGACCAGTGCTGTCAAAGGCAGAACAATAATGCAACCAACTCTCTTCTCCTCGCCAGAGAATGCGATGTATTGTAAAGAAGGGACACTAGAGCCGGAAATCCAAGGTAACGCCTCTGAAACCCTAAAATCACAGATGTCCCAAGAGAACTCTGTGACCAGTGCTGTCAAAGGCAGAACAATAATGCAACCAACTCTCTTCTCCTCGCCAGAGAATGCGATGTATTGTAAAGAAGGGACACTAGAGCCGGAAATCCAAGGTAACGCCTCTGAAACCCTAAAATCACAGATGTCCCAAGAGAACTCTGTGACCAGTGCTGTCAAAGGCAGAACAATAATGCAACCAACTCTCTTCTCCTCGCCAATGTATTGTAAAGAAGGGACACTAGAGCCGGAAATGAGATTGAAAGGCAGACTGGCACCTGTTAAGCATCTTCTCAACCAGAAATATCTGAAGCTGTTGTAACACGGCTCTATCAACTTGCCCAAAAAGGGGAAAGTGGCCACTGGCTGACACCGGTCACTAACGGCACAGAGTGGCAGGGAATGAGCTTCTTCAACTCAGAAGGAAAATCGCTGTCTTCCATGGAAGAAATTACCAGCATTGTCAGTGGAACCGGCAGATCAGTTCCAGCATCTTTCACCGTTCTAGAAAGCCACGGGGCAAACAAATATGAAGTCAGCTTAGAGTCCAGTGAGATAGTATCAGTTTCTTCAGGATCAATCTCTGAAAACATTCAGAACAGTACTAAAACATTTCTTTTTCTTGTGCCCAAAATAAGAGTGGTGATCATATCTGATGAGCTTACGGTAGACAAACAGGTGAAAAAAGCAATGGCAAATGCCAGAAGGATGCGTGGGTGCACAGGGAGAGAATGACCAGCAAAAAAGGTCATGTGATTGCCCCTGTATAAGTCTGTAGTGAGACCTCACTTGGGATACTGAGTGCAATTCTGAAGACCGAACCTTCAAAAGGACATAAACAGGATGGAGTCGCTCCAGAGGGAGGCTGCTAAAACTGTGACTAGTCTCCATCATGAAGAACAAGGGGCAGACTTAAAGATCTAAATATTTACACTCTGGAGCAAATGAGGGAAAGGGGAGATATGATAGAGGCTTTTTAAATACCTCAAAGAAATAAAGGTATAGGAGGTGAGCCTCTTTCAATGGAAACGGAGGCTCCAGAATGAGAGGTTATGTGAAGATGGAACGTGGTAGACTCAGGAGAAATCTAAGGAAATATGTGTTTACAGACGTGGTGAATGCAGTGGATGAGGCAGAGACAAGGACAGTACAACATGGCACAAGCACAGAGGATCTCTGAGGGAGAAGGCTGCACTCTATAAAGCTGACCAGGAGGTATGGATGAGCAGACTGGATGGACTATTTCTATTTTTCTATCTAACATCACCAAAATTCATATCTCCTTTTCTGAACACAATACCATAACTATTATCCACTCTTCATCATCTCTGCTTAGATTACCCCAATCTGCTCCTTACAGGTCTCCCAGTGAACCATCTCTGTAGTACAATCTATTAATCAATTTAGCTGCATGACTTATGTTTGTGCAATGTTGCTACACCTGGCAGTTATTAGGATATTCAAATTATCTATAATCACTGTATCTGGGTACTCAAGTGAAACTACTGCAATCAAAGGCAGTAAATTCTTGCAAATAACAGATATTTCATCTCATCTCTTGGAGTGCAATCAATGACTAAGATATCTGATATACTTTGAGCTCCTAAAATCAACAATAAACCTTTCAACATGCTTTAAATAATTTCCTACATGTAGATAGGATGGAGTATCTCATGGCTCCGAAAGCCTCCATCATAAGAACATAAGAACATAAGAAATTGCCATGCTGGGTCAGACCAAGGGTCCATCAAGCCCAGCGTCCTGTTTCCAACAGAGGCCAAACCAGGCCACAAGAACCTGGCAATTACCCAAACACTAAGAAGATCCCATGCTACTGATGCAATTAATAGCAGTGGCTATTCCCTAAGTAAACTTGATTAATAGCCATTAATGGACTTCTCCTCTAAGAACTTATCCAATCCTTTTTTAAACACAGCTACACTAACTGCACTAACCACATCCTTTGGCAACAAATTCCAGAGCTTTTTTTTGCCCTTCAGCCATGGGGTATGTAAAAATGTCTGTCTACCAGGAAATAGTTATTACGAAGTGATCTTCCTAGGATCAGATTTCAGTCAGGCACAGATGTTTAGGAATTCCATCTCTTGCATAACATTACAGAACAAAAAGTCAGTAAGCCTGCACGTTCTACGGTGACTCACTTCAGATAAGTTACATTATTTATTTATTATTTATTTAAAGGCTTTTATATACCGATGTTCATGTGCTAGTACATATCGCATCGGTTTACAGACAACTAAAGTTAGAAAATACATCGAACATGTTGTTACAAATAACGAGGCGAACTTAGTAAAAAATATAGAGAACCGAAATCTAGTCTTACATCTATTACATGTAATAAGAATTATAGATAGAATCAACAACTTAGATTAACATCAGACTTAGTAAGCATGAATTGTGAATGTAATGACGTGTAACAAGGCAAAAGTCTTGAGGTTAATAAGATATAAATCGGGAATTGGTATTACATCTAGCATATTAAACCTGAAAAAATGAAATTAACATTGGAAACAGGTCCTGGAGATGTCAATCATGGTAAGGTTGAAGGTCTGTACGAGTTGAGATGGTGAGGAGATGCGGTTGTTGAAACCTTTAAGTGTAGGCTTTTGAGAAAAGCCACGTTTTAAGTTTTTTCTTAAATGTTCGGCTACAAGTTTCTAATCGAAGGTCCGTGGGGAGTGTGTTCCAATGCGAGGGACTGGCTGTCGAGAATGCATGTTTCTTAAGCAGTGACTTAGCTGGGGGTGCATAGAGAGTGCTTAGATAGCTAGTTCTGATAGGTCTGGATGAAGCATGGAGGTGAAGGGGGCAGATTAGATCTAACGAGGTTTGTGAGTGAATGGTCTTGTGGATTATGGTTAGAGCTTTGAACAGGATTCTGGATTTGATTGGGAGCCAATGTAGGTTTTTTAGGATAGGTGTGATGTGTTCTCCTCTGCTGGAATTGGTTAAGATCCGGGCAGCGGAGTTTTGTAACATTTGTATTGGTTTGGTGGTGATAGCTGGAAGGCCAATTAGCAGAGATTTGCAGTAAGCAATTTTTGAAAATAGAATTGTTTGGAGAACTGTTTTAAAGACCTGGAAATGGAGGAGGGGTTTCAATTTTTTCAAAATGTGAAGTTTATGAAAACATTCCTTTGTTGTATTATTGACAAATTTTTTTAGGTTCAGTCTGTTGTCAATAATTACACCGAGGTCTCTAACGTGTGTGGAGGAGGTCATTGGGGTGAGATGAGGTTGTTGGCAGCCTTCGCGTTGTCGTCCTGAGTGATGATCATGAGTTCTGTTTTTTTGGTGTTGAGTACTAAGTTAAGGCTGGTGAGGAGGGAGTTTATGGACTGTAGACAATTGTTCTAGAAGTTCATGGTGTTGGATAGTGATTCTGTGATTGGAATCAGGATCTGGACGTCATCGGTGTAGATGAAGTGCGTGACCTTTAGATTTGTGAGTAGTTGACATAGGGGGAGAAGATAGATGTTAAATAGGACGGGGGAGAGTGATGATCCTTGAGGGACTCCGAGTGTGGCCTTGATCGGGTGAGAATCTTTGTTGCTAATTCTAACCTTGAACCTCCTATTACCAAGGAATGATTTGAACCATTCAAGGGCTGATCCTGAAATTCCTATGTCTGAGAGCCGATTGATGAGGATGGAGTGTTTCACCGTGTCGAATGCAGCAGATATATTGAGAAGTGCAAGGAGGTAGGGGGTCTTTTTCTCCAAGCCTGTGAGGACGTTGTCAGTCAGCGAGATTAAAAGTGATTCCGTATTGAGGGATTTGCGGAATCTGAATTGGGTTGGTGTGAGAATCTTATGTTCCTATAGGTATTCCGAGAGCTGTTTGTTCACTATCTTCTCCATAAGTTTGGCGACAAACGGTAGGTTAGCGATGGGGTGAAAGTTGGCCGGGTCCGCAGGGTTCAGGTTGGGTTTTTTGAGTAGAGGTTTGAGGGTGGCTAGTTTCAGCAGGTCCGGTACTAATCCTTGAATTAGCGAACAATTGATGATCTCAGCTAATGGCTTCGCAATGGTACTTGGGATGGTGAGCAGCAGTTTAGATGGAATGGAGTCCAACGGATTGATGGAGAGTTTCATCTTGATTCAATTTTGAGTGGGGATGTGGGTTCAAAGGATTCTAGGTTTGCTTTCTGTCTAAAGGGGGGAGCGTAGAGAGGTGCGGGTTCTATATTTGAGGCTGCCAAAGGAGCTATTAGGTTAAGGATTTTGTTTTCGAAAAATTGTGCCAGTTCTGTGCATCTTGATTGGGCTTGATCATCAGGGATTACTGATGAGGAGGGTTTTGTGAGCCCTGAGACATAAGAGAACAGCGCTTTGGCATTGAATGAGAAATTGTGAATTTTGTGGGCATAGAAATCTCTTTTTGTGCAAAGGGTGATGTTTCTGTAACTGTGCATGAAGGTTTTGTATTCGGTTAATGTAGCATTGGAGGGTCTCTTTCTCCATGTGTGTTCTTTGTGTCTCAATTCTAGTTTAAGGTTTTTTAGTTCTTGTGTGAACCAGGGTTTTTTGTTTTTGCTGGTTGGATTTAGCTCTTTAGTTTTTAAGGGGCAAATGTTTTCTGCCACCTTGGTTGTGATGTTGTTCCACGAAGTGAGGGCTGTCTCTGCTTCAGAAAGGTCAAGGTTAGTGAGTTCTGATGAAAGATGGGAGATAAGGTCATCCATGGAGCAGGAGTTCCTGTAATGGATTGTGGTTTTGGAGACTGGTGAAACTGTGTTCTCCTTAATACAGAGGTCAGTTGTGATCATTAGATGGTCCGACCATGGGATAGGAGAGCAATGTGGCGGGGAGGTTTGGTTGAGGCCTGAATTTATGAATATAAGGTCCAGAGTGTGCCCAGCTTTGTGCGTGGGACTCTTGACGATTTGTGAGAAACCCATGGCCTTGAAAGAGGATAGTAACATTTCGCAGTTGGGGGAGAGGGGGTTCATGTCGATGTGGAGATTAAAGTCTCCCATGATGACAGCTGGGGTGTCATTTTTGATATGTTTGGCAATGAGCACAATGAGCGGAGAAGGATTCGAGTCTAGGAGGCCGGGTGGAGCATAAAGTAAGCAGACTTGGAGCTGTTTCGAGCTGAAAAGCGCAAATTCAAGACGGGAGGTGTGTATCGTGTTTTGTAGGGATAGTCTTAGCTCTTTTTTTGCAGCTAAGCAGAGTCCCCCCTCCCCCCACCCTCTTTTTTTGGGTCTGGGTATTGAATAGATATCGTAGAGGTGAATGGGTAGTTGATTAATGAGAGCTATGTCTGTGATTTTCAACCAGGTTTCGGTGATGGCACAGATTGCCGGTTGTGAGTCCAGGAGATAGTCATTGACTATATGTGGTTTTTTTTAGATGGATTGGGCATTGAATAATGTTACTGAAAATAAGGAAAGCCCAAGGAATTGAGTGAAAGGAGAGGTCATGATGGGTATCAGACGCTTATGCTGGAGAAATGTAGGGTCGGCACATTTTTTGCGATGATTGTAGGAGTTTTTGAGGGTAATGGAGCATGTTTGAAGGCCAAAATAATTATGGTTGTAGGTGAGTTACGAAGAATGAGAGCTGGTGATGTGGGAAGACGCACTTAGAGGCTGCACGAAGGGGCTCACAAAGAGGCAGGCTCCTTTGTCGCGCACATTCGGCACGCGACACTCGGCGCATGACACCAGGGTGGTGTTTAAAATTTAAATCCCAGCCAGGTTTGTGCTGATAGGCTGCCCTGCCGCCATCGCGTGAATTGTCGGATCGCTGGGGGGGGGGGGGGGCGGGCTTCAGTCGCAGGAGCTGACTTCGGGTCAGGTTCGGCTGGAAACCTGGCCTCGTGGTCGGTGGCGGCCCTGCCTAGGTGAGTGGAGGATTTTGAGGCCTTACCCCGGTGGGACGCCGGCGCCCATCGCGCAGGCCTCTCATTCACATCGCCGAGCTGCTTCGCGGGCCGTTCCAGGAGCAAGAGGGAGTCTCGGGGGCTGGTGTTAAAATTTAAAGCCAATTAAGTACTAAACATTAAGTACTAAATAGTAAATGTTTGCAAATAAGGATCAAAATAGTCCTGCCACTCTGCCCAGCAAAGACATTAGGGTGCTACCTGCCACATCATTCTTTCCTCCCAAAAGAGGTGGTGAGGATGAGAACAGTAAAGGAATTTAAAAGGGCATGGGATAAACATTGCGGATCCTTGAAAACTTGAGGTTAATAATATTAACTTTAGGGGTAATATTTCTGCATGGGACTAACCTACAAGGAGCGGCAGTTACTACCCTTAACAGAAACATGGGGGTAACCTGCACGGAGCAGCAGTTACTACCCTTAACAGAAACATGGGGGTAACCTGCACGGAGCAGCAGTTACTGCCCTTAACAGAAACATGGGGGTAACCTGCACGGAGCAGCAGTTACTGCCCTTAACAGAAACATGGGGATAACCTGCATGGAGTGGCAGTTACTACCCTTATCAGAAACATGAGGGTAACCTGCACAGAGCAGCAGTTACTACCCTTAACAGAAACATGGGGGTAACCTGCACAGAGCAGCAGTTACTACCCTTAACAGAAACATGGGGGTAACCTGCACAGAGCGGCAGTTACTACCCTTAACAGAAACATGGGGGTAACCTGCACGGAGCAGCAGTTACTGCTCTTAACAGAAACATGGGGGTAACCTGCACGGAGCAGCAGTTACTATCCTTAACAGAAACATGGGGGTAACCTGCATGGAGCAGCAGTTACTACCCTTAACAGAAACATGGGGGTAACCTGCACGGAGCAGCAGTTACTGCTCTTAACAGAAACATGGGGGTAACCTGCACGGAGCAGCAGTTACTACCCTTAACAGAAACATGGGGGTAACCTGCACGGAGCAGCAGTTACTATCCTTAACAGAAACATGGGGGTAACCTGCACGGAGCAGCAGTTACTGCTCTTAACAGAAACATGGGGGTAACCTGCACGGAGCAGCAGTTACTGCTCTTAACAGAAACATGGGGGTAACCTGCACGGAGCAGCAGTTACTGCTCTTAACAGAAACATGGGGGTAACCTGCACGGAGCAGCAGTTACTGCCCTTAACAGAAACATGGGGGTAACCTGCACGGAGCAGCAGTTACTGCTCTTAACAGAAACATGGGGGTAACCTGCACGGAGCAGCAGTTACTGCTCTTAACAGAAACATGGAGGTAACCTGCATGGAGCAGCAGTTACTACCCTTAACAGAAACATGAGGGTAACCTGCATGGAGCAGCAGTTACTGCCCTTAACAGAAACATGAGGGTAACCTGCATGGAGCAGCAGTTACTACCCTTAACAGAAACATGGGGGTAACCTGCACAGAGTAGCAGTTACTACCCTTAACAGAAACATGAGAATAACCTGCACGGAGCGGCAGTTACTATCCTTAACAGAAACATGAGGGTAAACTGCACGGAGCAGCAGTTACTGCCCTTAACAGAAACATGGGGGTAACCTGCATGGAGCAGCAGTTACTACCCTTAACAGAAACATGGGGGTAAACTGCACGGAGCAGCAGTTACTGCCCTTAACAGAAACATGAGGGTAACCTGCATGGAGCAGCAGTTACTACCCTTAACAGAAACATGGGGGTAACCTGCACAGAGTAGCAGTTACTACCCTTAACAGAAACATGAGAATAACCTGCACGGAGCGGCAGTTACTATCCTTAACAGAAACATGGGGGAAACCTGCACAGGGGAGCAGCAGTTACTGCCCTTAACAGAAACATGGGGGTAACCTGCACGGAGCAGCAGTTACTGCCCTTAACAGAAACATGGGGGTAACCTGCACGGAGCAGCAGTTACTGCCCTTAACAGAAACATGGGGATAACCTGCATGGAGTGGCAGTTACTACCCTTAACAGAAACATGGGGGTAACCTGCATGGAGTGGCAGTTACTACCCTTATCAGAAACATGGGGGTAACCTGCATGGAGCAGCAGTTACTGCCCTTAACAGAAACATGGGGGTAACCTGCATGGAGTGGCAGTTACTACCCTTAACAGAAACATGGGGGTAACCTGCATGGAGCAGCAGTTACTATCCTTAAGAGAAACATGGGGGTAACCTGCATGGAGCAGCAGTTACTGCCCTTAACAGAAACATGGGGGTAACCTGCACGGAGCGGCAGTTACTACCCTTAACAGAAACATGGGGGTAACCTGCATGGAGCAGCAGTTACTGCCCTTAACAGAAACATGGGGGTAACCTGCATGGAGTGGCAGTTACTACCCTTAACAGAAACATGGGGGTAACCTGCATGGAGCAGCAGTTACTATCCTTAAGAGAAACATGGGGGTAACCTGCATGGAGCAGCAGTTACTATCCTTAACAGAAACATGGGGGTAACCTGCATGGAGTGGCAGTTACTACCCTTAACAGAAACATGGGGATAACCTGCATGGAGCAGCAGTTACTATCCTTAAGAGAAACATGGGGTAACCTGCATGGAGCAGCAGTTACTATCCTTAACAGAAACATGGGGGTAACCTGCATGGAGCAGCAGTTACTGCCCTTAACAGAAACATGGGGGTAACCTGCACGGAGCAGCAGTTACTACCCTTAACAGAAACATGGGGGTAACCTGCACGGAGCAGCAGTTACTGCCCTTAACAGAAACATGAGGGTAACCTGCACGGAGCGGCAGTTACTGCCCTTAACAGAAACATGAGGGTAACCTGCACGGAGCAGCAGTTACTACCCTTAACAGAAACATGAGGGTAACCTGCACGGAGCGGCAGTTACTGCCCTTAATAGAAACATGGGGGTAACCTGCACGGAGCGGCAGTTACTGCCCTTAATAGAAACATGGGGGTGACCTGCACTGAGCAGCAGTTACTACCCTTAACAGAAACATGGGGGTAACCTGCACGGAGCGGCAGTTACTGCCCTTAACAGAAACATGGGGGTAACCTGCACAGAGCAGCAGTTACTGCTCTTAACAGAAACATGGGGGTAACCTGCACGGAGCAGCAGTTACTACCCTTAACAGAAAGATCTGGGTAACCTGCATGGAGCAGCAGTTACTGCTCTTAACAGAAACATGGGGGTAACCTGCACGGAGCAGCAGTTACTACCCTTAACAGAAAGATCTGGGTAACCAGCACAGAGGAGCTTGTACTAGCTTTAGAAAGTTGCTGGGCAGACTGGATGCATAATTTGGAGTTTATCTGCTGAGATTGCTATGTTACTAGGTTACCTGAAGAGTAAGGAGGCCTCATCCATGTCATGAAAGCAGGCGATGGCCGGAGCTCTCCCTCAGTTCTTTATTTGTTCATTCCTTCTGGTGATGCACAGAGGGCCTGCCATGGAGATAGTGCTGACTGCCCCTGCCCTATCATCCTAATTCATGAACAATTGTCATTGAATGCAACTGCCAGATAATTAAACCGTGTGCAGCTGTGAACTATGCACAGAGAGACCCCCTGAATGCACCTCTGGCTGGTTGTATCTGCCTCTCCGTGCGGGTTACACTGAAAGTAACCACATTTCCATGCTCTTGCCAGCAGGAATCCTCTGTGCTTGTCCCATGCCTTTCTCAATTCCATTCCCATCCTCTGCACCAGCTCTTCCGGGAGGGCATTTCCAGCATCCACCACTCCTTCCAGGAAAAAATACTTTCTGACCTTGCTCTTGAGTCTTCCACCTCAGAACTTCACATCATGATCCCATATTCTAAAATCTCCCTTCCTTAATAAAGCTTTTCCTCTTAGGAATTATTACTATCCTTCAGGTATTATAAAGTCTGTATCGTAGCTCCCTATCTCTCCAGGCCACACATAGTCACACCCTTCAGCCTCTCCTCATAGGTCTTCCGGGAGAGACCCCACACCATTGTGGTCGCCCTTCTCTGGATGCCGCCATCCTGTCCCTATCCACGCAATACGGGCACCAGAACTGAACACAGTACTCCAGGTGAGGCTTCACCGGGGAGCTGTACAAGGGGATCATCACCTCCATTTTCTTACTCGATATTCCTCTCCCTGTGCAGCCCAGCTTTCTTCTGGCTTTAGCTATCGCTTTCTCACATTGCTTCACCGTCTTCAGATCATCAGACACTATCACCCCAAGGTCTCTTTCCCAGTCCGTGTGCATTAGTCTTTCACCGCCCGTCACATAAAGCCCTTTAGGATTGCCGCACCCCGGATGCAGGACTCTGCACTTCTTGTCATTGAGTCCCAGCTGCCACATCTTCACTTTTTCTTAGGAGGAGGAGGGAGGCTTCATTCTGTGATGGGAGGTGAAGGATCAGCCTGCTGGGAGGAAGAGAGGAGGAGAGGAAAGAGGGAGATTGCTGCTGGGAAGGAAAGGTGAAGAGAGAGAGAAGAGAGTGGTGGGGGGGGGGGGGGGGGAGAGAGGGGTATGCTGGTCACTGAGGACAGGAGGGCAGAGGGGATTCTGGTGCTGCTGGGGAGAGTGGGGGAAGGAGCTTGTATGTGGTGACTGAGCCACCCACCTAGGGGAAGGCACAAATGATTTCTCTCTTCACACAGGGCAGCAGTTAAGGCTTCAGCTGGCCCTGTTTCTGAACAGGTAAAATATTTAGAAAGTGACCCCGCACATTAACGTCAGGTTTCTGCTACACAGACGAATGTCCCAGCGGACGGAGCATCGCTGCCCAGGAGGGGGCTTCACTGCCAGGACAGGCAAGAGCTGGGATGAGTGGTGACACACGTCAGCCCTGATCAGACACAGGGCTGCTTCCAAGGCAAAAGCACCCAGGAGCTTTCAGGAATGAAATGCTGGCCCTGCCTAAGGTGAAACCAACACAAGCTTTTCTCAACAGCTGCCAGGCAGGAGCAGGAGCTTGTAAATGTTTAATATGGAGGTGGAAATGTTCTGTCTATAGGCTGCACTTTCATTTGATTTATGGCCTCACATTTCAGCTCCCATTAAGTTTCAGGAAGTAGAATTTGGTTCCAGTCCCATGGTTCCTGTGACGTCCACTTGATGTGAGGCTGGAAAAGATCAATAAGCAGAAGCATCCCACGTGTAACTCCCCAAAGCTTGCACCTCCTCAGCCTCGCTTTATCCACTTTCAGTTCCCTGCAGAATTTGTTTTTTTGCAAGGATTTGATTTCCTGCAATCTTAGCAAGGGAAAATGTTCAGCAGGAAAGTTTATGCAAAGCAGAAACCATGTAAAGTGCAAAATGAACCACTGTCTGCGTTCTTTCCTATCACACTTTTTGACATTCTTTGGTCCTTTTCTGCCGTCATTTCTATGTTTCTATATGTTGATGATGATGAAATGCTAAGAGAAATCAGGGAAGCAAACCAATTTGGCAGTGCAATAATAATGGGAGATTTCAATTACCCCAATATTGACTGGGTAAATGTAACATCAGGACTTGCTAGAGACATAAAGTTCCTGGATGTAATAAATGATTGCTTCATGGAGCAATTGGTTCAGGAACCAACAAGAGAGGGAGCTATTTTAGATTTAATTCTTAGTGGAACGCAGGATTTGGTGAGAGGTAACGGTGGTGGGGCCACTTGGCAACAGTGATCATAACATGATCAAATTTAAACTAATAACTGGAAGGGGGACAATAAGTAAATCTGCAGCTCTAACACTAAACTTTCAAAAGGGAAACTTTGATAAAATGAGGAAAATAGTTAGAAAAAAACTGAAAGGAACAGCTGCAAAGGTTAAAAGTGTTCAACAGGCTTGGACATTGTTTAAAAATACAATCCTAGAGGCGCAGTCCATATGTATTTTGCGCATTAAGAAAGGTGGAAGGAAGGCAAAACGATTACCGGCATGGTTAAAAGGTGAGGTGAACGAGGCTATTTTAGCCAAAAAAACATCCTTCAAAAATTGGAAGAAGGATCCATCTGAAGAAAATAGGATAAAACATAAGCATTGTCAAGTTAAGTGTAAAACATTGATAAGACAGGTGAAGAGAGAATTTGAAATGAAGTTGGCCATAGAGGCAAAAACTCATAATAAAAACTTTTTAAAATATATCCAAAGCAAGAAACCTGTGAGGGAGTCGGTTGGACCATTAGTTGACAGAGGGGTTAAAGGGGCTCTTAGGGAAGATAAGGCCATTGCAGAAAGACTAAATGAATTCTTTGCCTCCGTGTTTACTAATGAGGATGTTGGGGAGATACCAGTTCCAGAGATGGTTTTCAGGGGTGATGAGTCAGACGAACTGAACAAAATCACTGTGAACCTGGAAGATGTTATAGGCCAGATTGACAAACAAGAGTAGCAAATCACCTGGACCGGATGGTATGCATCCTAGGGTTCTGAAGGAACTCAAAAATGAAATTTCTGATCTATTAGTTAAAATTTGTAACCTATCATTAAAATCATCCATTGTACCTGAAGACTGGAGGGTGGCCAATGTAACCCCAATATTTAAAAAAGGCTTCAGGGGCGATCTGGGTAACTATAGACCAGTGAGCCTGACTTCAGTGCCGGGAAAAATAGCGGAAACTATTCTCAAGATCAAAATCGTAGAACATATAGAAAGACATGGTTTAATGGAACACAGTCAACATGGATTTACCCAAGGGAAGTCTTGCCTAACAAATCTGCTTCATTTTTTTGAAGGGGTTAGTAAACATGTGGATAAAGGTGAACCGGTAGATGTAGTGTATTTGAATTTTCAGAAAGCGTTTGACAAAGTCCCTCATGAGAGGCTTCTACGAAAACTAAAAAGTCATGGGATAGGAGGCAATGTCCTTTCGTGGATTACAAGCTGGTTAAAAGACAGGAAACAGAGAGTAGGATTAAATGGTCAATTTTCTCAGTGGAAAAGGGTAAACAGTGGAGTGCCTCAGGACCGGCACTTTTCAATATATATATAAATAAATGAACTGGAAAGGAATACGACGAGTGAGGTTATCAAATTTGTGGATGATACAAAATTATTCAGAGTAGTTAAATCACAAGCAGACCGTGATACATTACAGGAGGACCTTGCAAGACTGGAAGATTGGGCATCCAAATTTCAGATGAAATTTAATGTGGACAAGTGCAAGGTATTGTTGCATATAGAGAAAAATAATCCTTGCTGTAGTTACACGATGTTAGGTTCCATATTAGGAGCTACCACCCAGGAAAAAGATCTAGGCATCATAGTGGATATGTTACGGCTGTGGCTGCTGTGCTACCGCCTCACCACCAGGGGTCCCTCTAGTGCTGGCTTTCCTGACAGGCCCAGTCCATCTCCTATGTCCACTCTATGCTCTGGGTGTGCCCTCTTAACCCTGCCTGACAGTTGCCTCGGTGCTTCGGCATCGAGCTCTCCTGGGCTCCCTGCTCTAGCCTGCCTTGCGCGGCCTTCGGGCCTATCCTTGCCTTGCCTTGCGTGGCCTTCGGGCCTATCCTATCCTTGCCTTGCCTTGCCTTGCATGGCCTTCGGGCCTATCCTTGCCTTGCCTTGCCTTGTGCGGCCTTTTGGCCTTCTTCCTTGATTTCCATACCTGGCCTACGGGCCTTCCGTGTGTGTGTGTGTGGCCTACGGGTCTTCTGACCTGCCTTGCCCCGCTATTGGTGTGTGGCCTACGGGCCTTCCGTGTGTGTGTGTGTGGCCTACGGGCCTTCTGACCTGCCTTGCCCCGCTATTGGTGTGTGGCCTACGGGCCTTCCGTGTGTGTGTGTGTGGCCTACGGGCCTTCTGACCTGCCTTGCCCCGCTATTGGTGTGTGGCCTACGGGCCTTCCGTGTGTGTGTGTGTGGCCTACGGGCCTTCTGACCTGCCTTGCCCCGCTATTGGTGTGTGGCCTACGGGCCTTCCGTGTGTGTGAGTGTGTGGCCTACGGGCCTTCTGACCTGCCCTGCCCTGCTTACTGTGCCCTGACCCAGCCTGGACCCAGACACTGCTGACTGCCGACTGCCCTGACCCAGCCTGTACTTGACACTGCCACTTGCCGCCTGCCCTGACCCAGCCTGTACTTAGACACTGCCACTTGCCGCCTGCCCTGACCCAGCCTGAACTTGACTCTGATTCTTGCTGCCTGCCCTGATCCAGCCTGGTACCTGACTCTGTTCGAGCTTCCTGTCTCTCTCCACCTGGAGCCACCCTGCTGGGTGGTGTGCACGACTCCTGTCCGGAGCCCAAGCGTAACAGTATGCCGAAGCCATCACATTTTCCAGGGGAAGAGATAGGTCTGTGTCCTGCCGGTGAGTCAACTTTTCACTAATCCAAGATGCCTCCTTCTTTAAAGTTTTATACCTGCAATTCCTGTCAAACTTTGAACTATCCTAGCTATCAGAACTGTCTAGCCTGTGAACTTGTTGGTCAGGAACACTGGTCATGCAATAACTGCAACAAGAAAAATGTTTCTGTCTATCAGGAGTGTTTGAACTGTCTGGCTCCTAAACCAGGGTGGTGGAAATGCTCCTGTCTCCCGTGTTTGTTACCTCCAGGCAAACCCTGCCCCTGTTGTTCTGCTCTAGGACCAGCTGTGCAATTAGAAAAGGCTATCAGCTCTCCTAACCAGTATTCTGTTTCTGGCTCAACTAAAACAGACATTTTTGCTGGCAGTTTGAGGGTAGAGAAACCCAGGACTTACCTGGCCAAGAAGGCTTCTGTGAGACCAGTGCTAGAGCCTCGGGAACAGGTTTCTCTACAACGGAGAGAGCTGATTAGCTCTAGCAGGGCTCAGCTTCCCACAGCTGCCAAGTGGACACTAACGAGCACCTTCCCTAGACGTCCTAGAACTGCCTGTGCCTTCTCTAAACTGCTCCTCCAGAAACAAAATCAGGAGCATCAGACTTTGGCTCGAGGTATCAAGCCCACGGCAGTACAATCTGTGTCTTCCATGCACACTACCTTTAACCATGCTACTCTGCCATCTGAACCTGCTGCACTACCCCGAGAAGAGCCTGAGTCTGCTGAACCGGCCCTGCTGCCGTCCTCGGAGGGGTCCGCACCAGCCCTGCTGACAGACTTTCTAACTCTGCCATCTGAGCCTGCCGAACCGGCCCTGCTGCCGTCTTCAGAGGGGTCCGAACCAGTCCTACTGACAGACTTCCTGAGTCAGCCATCGGAGTCTGCTGAACTGGTCCTGCTGCCACCCCGGGAGGGGTCCATACCGGTCCTGCTGCCACCCCTGGAGGGGTCCATACCGGTCCTGCTGACGCCCCGAGAGGGGTCCGAGCCTGCTTCATCGCCCCGAGAGGGGTCCGAGCCTGTTACAACGCCCCGAGAGGGGTCCGAGCCTGCTTCATCGCCCCGAGAGGGGTCCGAGCCTGCTTCATCGCCCCGAGAGGGGTCCGAGCCTGCTACAACGCCCCGAGAGGGGTCCGAGCCTGCTACAATGCCCCGAGAGGGGTCCGAGCCTGCTTCATCGCCCCGAGAGGGGTCCGAGCCTGCTACAACGCCCCGAGAGGGGTCCGAGCCTGCTACAATGCCCCGAGAGGGGTCCGAGCCTGCTTCATCGCCCCGAGAGGGGTCCGAGCCTGCTACAACGCCCCGAGAGGGGTCCGAGCCTGCTTCATCGCCCCGAGAGGGGTCCGAGCCTGCTTCATCGCCCCGAGAGGGGTCCGAGCCTGCTACAACGCCCCGAGAGGGGTCCGAGCCTGCTACAATGCCCCGAGGGGGGTCCGAGCCTGCTTCATCGCCCCGAGAGGGGTCCGAGCCTGCTACAACGCCCCGAGAGGGGTCCGAGCCTGCTACAATGCCCCGAGAGGGGTCCGAGCCTGCTTCATCGCCCCGAGAGGGGTCCGAGCCTGCTACAACGCCCCGAGAGGGGTCCGAGCCTGCTACAATTGCCCGAGTAGGATCCGAGCCTGCTGTACTGGCCCAGCTGCCGCCCCTGGAGGGGTCTGTACCGGTCTTAATGCCGACCTTGGAAGGGTCCGGACCGGTCCTACTATCGCCTCAAGAAGGGTTACGGACTATTTCTCTGCCCCAGGTGGGGTTTGTGTTCCCCTTGTCACCCCAGGAGGGGTTATGGAAATCTGCACCGCCTCTGCTACCCCAGGAGGGGTCTAACCCTGCCGCCTTGTCCCAGGAGGGGTTATGGACTATTTTTCTGCCCCAGGTTGGGGTTGTGTCTGCCTTATCACCCCAGGTGGGGTTATGGACTGCCTTATTTCCTCGGGAAGGAGTTGACCCTGCTGCATCACCCCCGGAGTGGTCTCCCGTTATTCTTGATTACCTCCTGCACAGATGGGATCCAGGAGGAGGGGGAGGCCTTGAGGGGGGGGTACTGTTACGGCTGTGGCTGCTGTGCTACCGCCTCACCACCAGGGGTCCCTCTAGTGCTGGCTTTCCTGACAGGCCCAGTCCATCTCCTATGTCCACTCTATGCTCTGGGTGTGCCCTCTTAACCCTGCCTGACAGTTGCCTCGGTGCTTCGGCATCGAGCTCTCCTGGGCTCCCTGCTCTAGCCTGCCTTGCGCGGCCTTCGGGCCTATCCTTGCCTTGCCTTGCGTGGCCTTCGGGCCTATCCTATCCTTGCCTTGCCTTGCCTTGCGTGGCCTTCGGGCCTATCCTTGCCTTGCCTTGCCTTGTGCGGCCTTTTGGCCTTCTTCCTTGATTTCCATACCTGGCCTACGGGCCTTCCGTGTGTGTGTGTGTGGCCTACGGGTCTTCTGACCTGCCTTGCCCCGCTATTGGTGTGTGGCCTACGGGCCTTCCGTGTGTGTGTGTGTGGCCTACGGGCCTTCTGACCTGCCTTGCCCCGCTATTGGTGTGTGGCCTACGGGCCTTCCGTGTGTGTGTGTGTGGCCTACGGGCCTTCTGACCTGCCTTGCCCCGCTATTGGTGTGTGGCCTACGGGCCTTCCGTGTGTGTGTGTGTGGCCTACGGGCCTTCTGACCTGCCTTGCCCCGCTATTGGTGTGTGGCCTACGGGCCTTCCGTGTGTGTGAGTGTGTGGCCTACGGGCCTTCTGACCTGCCCTGCCCTGCTTACTGTGCCCTGACCCAGCCTGGACCCAGACACTGCTGACTGCCGACTGCCCTGACCCAGCCTGTACTTGACACTGCCACTTGCCGCCTGCCCTGACCCAGCCTGTACTTAGACACTGCCACTTGCCGCCTGCCCTGACCCAGCCTGAACTTGACTCTGATTCTTGCTGCCTGCCCTGATCCAGCCTGGTACCTGACTCTGTTCGAGCTTCCTGTCTCTCTCCACCTGGAGCCACCCTGCTGGGTGGTGTGCACGACTCCTGTCCAGAGCCCAAGCGTAACAGGATAATACTTTAAAATCGTCGGCTCAGTGTGCTGCAGCAGTCAAAAAAGCAAACAGAATGTTAGGAATTATTAGGAAGGGAATGGTAAATAAAACAGAAAATTTCATAATGCCTCTGTATCGCTCCATGGTGAGACCACACCTTGAATACTATGTACAATTCTGGTCGCCGCATCTCAAAAAAGATATAGTTGTGATGGAGAAGGTACAGAGAAGGGCAACAAAAATGATAAAGGGGATGGGAACAAGCCATCCCCTTTATCATCTTTTTCCTGGGTGGTAGCTCCTAATATGGAACCTAACATCGTGTAACTACAGCAAGGATTATTTTTCTCTATATGCAACAATACCTTGCACTTGTCCACTTGTCCGATCCTCCAAGATCTGCTGGGCTTCCTCGCCCTCTTCTGCTCCTTCTTTGACGACCCCGCTCATAAGGCTATCACTGGTTCCACACTACTGCACCTACATCAAGGTTCCAGATCCCATACCGACTACGTCATCGAGTTTAAGACTCTTGCATCTGAGCTGCCCTGGGATTTGGGCTGCCTGCGTGTGATCTTCCTTGAAGGGCTGAGTCCATGCATCAAAGATGAGCTAGCAGCTCGAGAACTTCCTGACACTCTGGATGCTCTCATGGACCTTGCAGGCTGCATTGACCGCCATCTTCGTGAACGCTCGCAAGAGACCAGAGCACCTAAGAGGGTGGCTACAGGCACTCCCCCTCAGCACCTCCCACGAAGACCACTGCTCCGCAAGATGCCGATGAAGAGGAACCAATGCACATGGGTCGCAGCCACCTATCCTCGAAGGGGAAACACCACCGCTTACGTTCAGGGCTATGTATGTACTGTGGCCCACCCGGACACATGGTACCTGCCTGCCCACTCTGTCCAGGAAACTCCCAGGCCTTGGTTCTGCCAGAGGACTTCTCCTAGGCCTGACATCGCCCTCTTCTCCATTAACGTTACCTGTTTCCATCAACTCAGGTACCTTGGAATTTCACACCTTAGCCTTAGTGGATTCCGGGGCTGGTTGTAATTTTATCCTCCAACAGCTGGTGGAGCACCTCCGGATCCCCACGGTCTGCACTCCCATGCCATTATTGCTGTCCTCTATCCACGGTGAGCCGTTACCTGTCGAAGTTTCTTGCTCCACAGTTCCCATCCAACTTCATACCGGATCCATGCACACAGAGACCATCTCCTTTCTCTTATTAGACAAAGCCATCCATCCGGTGGTTTTTGGGCTACCGTGGTTGAAACATCACACTCCACAATTCGACTGGGGCACCTTGCAACTTTCCCAATGGGATAACTCCTGTCATAAGGATTGCTTGGAGTTCGTGTCACCCCTGCCTTGCTTAACTTCCATGATCTCTCCCGGGTCTTCCGCCGCAGTACTCCACTTATGCCGATGTATTTTCGAAGAAGCCTGCGGATACGTTACCACCTCATCGCTCATTTGATTGTGCGATACATTTACTTCCAAATTCAGAACCTCCTTGCGGAAGGGTATACCCACTTTCGCTAACAGAAACTAAGGCTATGTCAGACTATATACAAGATAACTTGGGTCTTTTGCAACCACTGCCTGCACCCAGTGAACCATGGACACACAATGCCACTGATTTCATAGTGAATCTGCCTCCTTCCAACGGCAATAATACCATCTGGGTCACGGTAGACCAGTTTTCAAAAATGGCTCACTTTGTGGCTCTGCTTGGCCTTCCTTTTGCCCCAGAACTGGCGAGACTGTTCAACCGCCACATATTCTGACTCCACGGACTCCTGAGGCATATACTTTCCAACTGGGGGTTCAATTTATAGCCAGGTTATGGAGGGCCTTATGCAAGAAATTTGACATTACCTTGGACCTCACGTTGGCATATCACCCGCAGGCCAGTGGGCAGAAGGAAAGGACAAATCGGATCTTGAAGCAGTTTCTCCGGGCATATGTAAACTCACGACAAAATGATTGGTCCGAGGTACTACCTTGGGCTGAGTTTGCCCTCAGTTCTCATCTCTCTGCATCTGCCGGGTCTTCACCCTTCGAAGTGGTTTACAGACGTCAGCCCCTGCCTCCACTTCCGTTCCTCTGTCAGTGGCCTCTCCTGTGGCGCAAGCCACTGCTCAAGAGTTGCGTCAACTCTGGGAAGACACCAAAAGCCTTATACAACAAGCTGCCCAGAAGTCCAAGAAATGCTATGATACACATCACCGGTCAGCTCCTCAATTCAGTCCTGGAGATAAAGTATGGCTTAGTACTCAATTCATTTGTATGAAACTACCTTCAGATTGCTTTGCTCCCAGATACATCGGGCCATTTCCCGTACTTCATCGTCTGAGCCCAGTTACATACAGCCTATGCCTGCCCACTTCAGTCAAGATTCATAGCGCCTTCCACGTCTCATTACTTAAACCTCTCATTCTATTCGAATTTTCCAAAATGCCACCTTAACCTCAACCTCTGGCATCGGAGGAGGACATCACTTATCACGTACAGGATGTCCTGGATATACGGAAACGAGGAAGACGATGGGAATATTTGATATCATGGGAAGGCTTTGGGCCTGAAGATAACATCTGGGAGCCTGCAGCTAACATTCTCAATAAAGAACTGATCAAGCAGTTTCATTCTTCTCACCCAAGAAAACCCAAACCCCTGGGGAGGGGCCCTAAGAAGGGGGGTACTGTTACGCTCCACGGCCGCAGACGGCTGCAACTGTTACTGCTCACCTCTCTTTTTACTGCTCCATTGGGCGAACTCGAGGCCTCTTCCAGCTACCACCAGCCTTCCGGCCTACCTGAGCAACATGGATGCTGCCGACTGCCATCTTACCCTTGGGGTTCTCTAGGCGCTCGCACGCACTCCCCGACCTGCTTTAACCACGTCATGGCGGGAACTTTGGGGGCATCCCCATCAGAAGACGTCACTCAACTCAAGTCCCGGGGCTTTCCTGGGGGGGGCGTGTCGGGGGGGGGTGCCGCGGCAGCACATCATCCGGGGGCGGTGCCGCGGGCATGGTTCTGGCCCGGGGGCATTTCAGGGGCGTGGCTGAGGCCTCCGAAACTGCTCCCGGGCCGGGGAATCTTGCACAAAGGTGGAGGGGGATTTAGATAGGGCTGGGGGGGTGGGTTAGGTAGGGGAAGGGAGGGGAAGCTGTGGGGGGTGGAAGGTGTGGGGGGTGGAAGGAAAGTTCCCTTCGAGGCCACTCCGAAATCGGAGCGGCCTCGGAGGGAACGAAGGCAGGCTGTGCAACTCAGTGCACGCAGGCTGCCAATTTTTTGCAGCCTTGCGCATGCCAACCCCGGATCTATTAAAATCCGGCATACTCTTGTTTGCGCCGGTCGCGCGGACGTAAAATCTGCCCCATTTTATGGTGCAAAAAAATATATAATATTCAAAAAATCTGAAAAATACTTGAATGATAGAAGTTATACAGCAAAAAAAATTGCTCATAACAATATCCTGTCACATATGAAAACACAATAACATAATATGTGACTGCATTATACAAGAAAATACAAACTCTTAAAGTATTCACTCATATACATCCATCAACACTATAAATCACGTATATTCAATCTTAATAAAAATTACAAGGTAAAATATGCCCAAAATGTGATATGAGACTGCACACCGCCAAATGGGTATGTTTATAATATGGAAAACATTACCTTACTCAACGTTATTCAATTCACAAAATTCACAAACGATGAACTCTTAGGGCCGGATTTTTAAAAGGTTATGTGCGCTGGGCCTAATTTTAAAAGGCTTGGCGATGCACATAAAGCCCTGGGATGCATGTAAGTCCCGGTACTTTACTAAAGGGGTGGTCCGGGGCTGGGGGCGAGGCGGGGGCCAGAGGCCTACAACACAGCGGCCATTGCCACTGTGTTGAAGGATTGCATGCTGGCAGCCAACCGGTGCGTGCAACTTGCACTTGCCCGGAGGCAGGCGTAAAAGGTAAAATAAAAAATTTGGGGGGTTTAGAGTAGGGCTAGGGGGACGAAAGGTTAGGGGAAGGGGTGTGAAGGGCAGGTTTGGGGAAGGGAAGATCCCTTCCAGGCAGCTCGATTTCGGAACTGCTTGGGTTGGGAGGGAACGGGGGAAGGCAGCGCGGCTTGGCGTGTGCAAGCTGCACAATTGTGCACCCCCTTGCGTGCGCCGACCTCTGATTTTATAACTTGTGCGTGCCTGCGCACGGAAGTTATAAAATCGGGTGTAGATGTGCGCGCGCCAGGTGACGCGTGCAAATGTACGCCCACACGCACCTTTTTAAAATCTGCCCCTTAGTGAAGGAACCACAAATGTCACTATCAAAGTCTCAATTCCCAATTGACAAAAGCTCTAATAAGTCGAAAACGCAGATCTCACTCTCATTAACTCAAAACTTCCCAGATTGAAGAAACCACAAGTATGTTCTCAACAGAATCCGACAAGAAACTTCGTTTCACTCATGCAGGGCTTCTTCAGGGATAAGGGAAACTGTGAAGGAAGAAAAACATAACATATTACCTAAGGAAAAAAACACAAAAATGCAATAAAGTATTCATCTGTATAACAATTACCTGTGTGGTTGTGGTTGAAATAAACAAAAATGCCGAATTCAACGGCAGATCATACATTCGGATATCAACCAAGAATATTTTACAAATGTATCCGGTTGTCAACAACACTCAAAGATGCACCTAAAAAATAATAAAACAAAAAATCAATTGAAGTCCAAAAAGTCACAAAAACTGCAATAACTTGGAGCAGTTTACCCACACTTACCGGCAAGAAAAATGTCACAACTGCAAGTCCATCAAAAAATGGCAAACACCGGTGTATCAAAACGCCCTTAACCTTGGGTTTTAAAAAAACTCAAGCCAATCAGCAGCCGACTATCCAATGATGTATATAAGCATTTACAACTAAGCAATCCGACTGTTGAACCATATAAGGACTACCCACAAAGTCCTTATGCGGGCCACCTCTGATTGGTAGAGAGGTACTTCAAATACAAATGTGAAGGGCATCGCCGACACTGACGTAACAGACTCCTTAATCCTTTCACTTTTCTCCAAAAAAAAAAAATGTAGAGCAATAAATATTCAGCTTCTCCTTAACGTAGATGCCAGTAACTAATCCCACCAAACTAAATGCTGCTCATTCTAAATCTTCATTAAGACCGTATGGAGTCATGGTTCGCCAAGTAAAAAAAAACATTTGCATCTACAGAGGTTACGTGAAATATCACTCCCTCTTGTAAACTGCAATTGTTTCATGATAAAAAATTGTATGTCATCCACAGTATGGGAAGCAGACAACCATATAAATATAAAAACAAGGACAAATAATCACATAAATGACCTTGATAGAGGAGCATGTAAATGACCCGGGAATGACATAAGGATCTGATAAATGTGCATGAGTAAACTCTTGAATACACAGCACATGTTTTCATACCGAAACTTATTACAAGTGGATTGGCCAGTAACCATTGCTCTACATTCATGCCTGTCAACAACCTGAACTAATCTGTTCCTTAAATTTCTATTTTTCTTCACTGAAATAATAGGTCATTCCACTAAATTAGGTAACAAAGACAAAACCTTCCAGTGTTGTAAAATAATATGTTTCACCTCAGTCATACGTGCCAAAAATGGGAGCGTACAGATCAATCATGAAATAGGTTCCTTTTGCTGTTTGATAAGTAAATTCTGATGATCAGCATACAACCCACGCTTAAAAGTGTATTTAACACAACATGGGGGATATCCCTTATTGAGGAAGCATAGCATTAAATGACCAGAATGCTATTTTTATAAAGCAGTGGGTGAACATATATGACGGTATTGCAGAAATTGACCACTGGGTATATTCTCTTTAATTTGCCGAAGATGAAAACTATGAATATGAAGTAAAGTATTCCTGTCGGTAGACATACGGAAAACAGAGGTGAAAATTATAGAATTGTCCTTATATACCATAACATCCAAGAAGGATAATTGAGTATTGTGATGTTGAAAAGAAAACTGCAAATTTGGATCTAAATTATTAATTCAATTTTGAAAAGCTCGTAGAATCTCAATACCCACTGACCATATAAAAAAAACACATTGTCGATGTAACGTTTCCACCTTGTCTGAATATTGTCATGTTAAAAGAATCCCTAGGGGTTTATGTATAATGAAAGAGCATGCTTTTTTTGTCAATGATGATTTTATTGCTCGTTGGAATGTGGTACTTAATAAATGTGCTTATGTTTTAATGTTGCTGACTATTGCAGCCACTAAGGAACATATGACTGTCATCAAGAAGGAGATGGAACAGGAAACTCATGCTTTACAAATTACTTTTCCTAAAGATATTTACGAGACACAAATAGCTGATATGCAGAAACAAATGGATTCCTTTCGTGCTGATATTAAAAAGATTAACATGAGGGAATTATATAGAGATGAAACGATTATACAGTTGGTTATATTTACCAATGTAAGCAAAAAAGCAATAAGAGAAACGGTGCCATGAAAAAAGGTGATTTTTCCTCATTTAGTGATTCTTCTGATGATGAGAGAATGCCCTCGAGTAATGATACCACCTACAAACAAGTATCTTTTGCAGATGGAATTGCTCAGGATGATAATCACACACAAAGGATTCCATTCTTGAGATCTCATAAAAATATCAATAATAACGATTCTCATCCTTTTTACAGGGCTCGGTACTCACTTTATAAATGAAATTGAACAGTAATGAGTTATCAGTAATCAATCTGTCCTCCAAGACATTGACATATGTTGTCTGTCTTGAATAAAGGCCTGTCCTTTATTCCAACTGAAAGGTATGATACTTTTGCAACATGTGTGGAATTTAAAATGTTTTTTCGCAGAATTAGACTTAAAGATTTTTTTGGCATACAAAATTATTTTCCAACCACACAACCTTTGATGCACAAACCATCTTCTTGGATACCTAATGTTCCTCCACCCCCTGTCATCGTGGCGTTTGAGACTAATATTTCAGGATTTAGCATTATTAGAAACTAAAAAAGAGCTAGTTAAATTTAATTTAACTAAAGAAGAGTTTGTAGCCATTAAGACCTTATGCGAATATAGATCTATCATCATACGTTCTGCTGATAAAGGAGGGGCTGTTGTTGTTTTGAATGAGCATCAGTACACACAGGAGGCTCTTGATGAATTGAATAATTCCGAGATGTATCAAATTTTAGAATATGACCCTACAGTTTCCCTAAAAGCTGAGATTAAACACATTCTAGACACAGCTTTACGGGAGCGCATCATATCTGAGAAGGAATTTCGGTTTTTGTTTGAACCATTTCCATCTATACCGTATTTTTATACCTTACCCAAAATTCATAAATCCCTGATGAACCCTCCGGGTAGACCTATAGTATCTGGGATTGGGTCGCTTTTTGAAACAATTGCTAAGTTTGTGCATACTTTACCTCAACTGCTTGTAGTTAAGGCTTCCTCTTATGTGCGGGATGCCACCGAGTTCATTCTGTCTTTGAACTCTTTGGAAGAGGTTGAGCATGAATCCATCTTAGTTTATGCCAATATAGTCTCTTTATATATAAATGTACCACAGGGGGAGGCTTTAAATATAATTTCTTTAGCATTGGCATCCTTAGAAATACCTCCGAGGCAGTCTCAAATCATTTTTCAATTAGTTACTATAGTTCTTACACGTAGTTATTTCGATTTCAATATGTTTTTTACCAACAAATTAAGGGAATTCCAGTGGGATCACCTTTAGCACCTTCAGTGGAAGGGTTGTTTGTCTCTGCCTTTGAAGATACATTTATCTACTCCTCACAATTTTTTCAGTCTATTAGATATTGGAAATGTTACATCGAAGATGTGTTTTTTATATGGTCAGTGGGTATTGAGAGTCTACAAGCTTTTCAAAATTGGATTAATGATTTAGATCCAAATTTACAGTTTTCTTTTCAACATCACAATACTCAATTATTGTTGCAGTTTTCACCGCTTCCCCTCTATCTGCTTTGCCCTGCGCTTACCTCCAGTGGTGGAAACGCCACTCCTGCGGCTCTGCCGGTCTCTTGGGGCGTCCGCCATTGCCAACCCATCTTCCTGCCGCCACGCGCGCGCATGAGGACGCGCACTATGGGCGCACAGCCGCCGGAAGTCTGGCCCCGCCTGGACTAACGACGCCACGCCCCAAGCCTGATTTAACCGGCGTTCGGACACCATCTCATTGCCTTGCAACGAGGTTCACTACTGGTTAGTAGTTCTGAGTTGCGCTACGATTGTTCCATGTTCCTGACTCGACTTCTGCTTGTTCCTGATTCCGCTTCTGCCTGCTGCCTGCCTTTGACTTCAGCCTGTCCCTGACTCCGCTTCTGCTCGCCACCAGCCTCCGCTTCAGCCTGTGCCTGACCCCGCTTCTGCCTGCCGCCAGCCTCTGACCTGGATCCGTCCACGTTCCTGCTCACAGCCTGCTCCAGTTCACAGCACGCTACAGACTCTGTTCCTGCTCACAGCCTGCTCCGGTCCACAGCATGCTACAGACTCCGTTCCTGCTTACAGCTTGCTCCAGGTCACAGCACGCTACAGACTCCGTTCCTGCTCACAGCCTGCTCCAGTTCACAGCACGCTACAGACTCTGTTCCTGCTCACAGCCTGCTCCAGTCCACAGCACGCTACAGACTCCGTTCCTGCTTACAGCTTGCTCCAGGTCACAGCACGCTACAGACTCCGTTCCTGCTTACATCTTGCTCCAGGTCACAGCACGCTACAGACTCCGTTCCTGCTCACAGTCTGTTCCAGTTCACAGCACGCTACAGACTCCGTTCCTGCTCACAGCCTGCTCCAGTTCACAGCACGCTACAGACTCCGTTCCTGCTCACAGTCTGTTCCAGTTCACAGCACGCTACAGACTCCGTTCCTGCTCACATCCTGCTCCAGTTCACAGCACGCTACAGACTCCGTTCCTGCTCACAGCCTGCTCCAGTTCACAGCACGCTACAGACTCCGTTCCTGCTCACAGCCTGCTCCAGTTCACAGCACACTGCAGACTCCGTTCCTGCTCACAGGCTGTTCCAGTTTACAGCACGCTACAGACTCCGTTCCTGCTTACATCTTGCTCCAGTTCACGGCTTGCTACTGACTTTGTTCCTGCTCACAGCCTGCTCCAGTACACGTCCGACCCAGCCAGTCTTGACTATAGTGTTCCTATTGGACTATCTTATCATAGTCTCTGCCCAGGCCTTCTCCACCTATAGAGGCTCAGACTGTCCTCCTAAGTCCCAAGGTTCCAGGACTCTACGGGCTCCTCCTGGGGGGTTCCTGGTTCCCGGGTGAATACCTCGGCCTGTGGCTCCGCCTCCCGACCTACCCTATCATTGGGGTAGATCGGCCCAAGGGTTCACTTCCGGACTGCAGCTTCCCAGACTGCAACAATTATCCTTCTTGGATGTTATGGTATATAAGGTCAATTCTACAATTTCCCACCTCAGTTTTCCGTAAGTCTCCCGACAGGAATACTTTACTTCATTTTCATAGTTTTCATCCTCGGAAAATTAAAGAGAATACACCCAGTGGTCAATTTCTGCGATATCGTTGTATATGTTCATCCACTGCTTTATATAAACAGCATTCTGGTGACTTAATGCTATACTTCCTCAATAGGGGATATCCCCAATGTTGTATTAAACATGCATTTAAGCGTGGGTTGTATGCTGATTGTCAGAATTTATTTATCAAACAGCAAAAGGAACCTATTTCACAATTGATCTGTACGCTCCAATTTTTGGCACGTATGACTGAGGTGAAACATATTTTACAGCATTGGGAGGTTTTGTCTTCATTACCTCATTTAGTGGAAAGACCTATTTTTTCAGTGAAGAAAGCTAGAAATTTAAGTTCAGGTTGTTGACAGGCAGGAATGTAGCACGTGGATACTGGCCAATCCACAAGTAAATAGTTGTTCGGTATGCCAACATGTGTTGTGTATTCAAGAGTTTACTTATGCACTTTTATCAGATCCTTATATCATTCCCGGGTCATTTACATGCTCCTCTATCAAGGTCATTTATGTGATTATTTGTCCTTGTTTTTATATTTACATAGGGCAAGCAAAACATCCAGTTAAACAATGTATCAATGGACACAAAAGCTATGTCCGTAATTTGAAGGAAAATGCCCCCCTTGTTTCTCATTGATTGTCTGCTTCCCATACTGTGGATGACATAACATTTTTTGTCATTAAACAATTGCAGTTTACAAGAGGGAGTGATATTTCACGTAAACTCTGTAGATGTGAACGTTTTATATTTACTTGGCAAACCATGACTCCATACAGTCTTAATGAAGACATCAAGTGGGCAGCATTTATGTAGTTTGGTGGGATTAATTACTGGCAAGTGTTCATCTACATTAATGAGAAGCTTGTTATTTATTGGTCTAATTTTATTTTTTTTTAAAAAGTGTAAAGGTTAAGTCATCTGTTACATAGGTGATGCGGTTATGCATTTGTATTTGAAGTGCTTCCCTAAGAACATAAGAACATAAGAAATTGCCATACTGGGTCAGACCAAGGGTCCATCAATCCCAGCATCCTGTTTCCAACAGAGGCCAAACCTGGCCACAAGAACCTGGCAATTACCCAAACACTAAGAAGAACCCATGCTGCTGATGCAATTAATTCTCCAACTGTACTCTGTTGCAAGGGGAACCTTATCCGGTGGTGTTTGTACGGGGGTTTCGTATAAGGGTAACCGATTTGCAGTTATCCTTTTTGTTCACCCCCGTCTATTATTCTTTTATTATTTCTGAAAACATTCAATTTTTTGGTTTTTTGTCTTTTTTCTTTTCCTTTTTTCTTTAAATCCCTTCTCCCTGGCTGCTTGTCCGACCCACTTGAGTTTGTATGTTATACTTATCAAGGTCGCCGCCTCTGTTGATGTTCATGGGTACGGAGCTGCCCGTCCGACATTGGCCATGTTATACGAAACCCCCGTACAAACACCACCGGATAAGGTTTCCCTTGCAACAGAGTACAGTTGGAGAATTGAATAAGCAGGGAAAAGAGGTTGCTTAGTGATTAGTGAATACTGATGCAATTAATAGCAGTGGCTATTCCCTAAGGGGCGGATTTTAAAAGCCCTGCTCGCGTAAATCCGCCCGGATTTACGCGAGCAGGGCCTTGCGCGCCGGCGCGCCTATTTTCCATAGGCCTGCCGGCGCGCGCAGAGCCCCGGGACTTGCGTAAGTCCCGGGGTTTTTTGTCGGGGGCGTGTTGGAGGCGTGTCAGGGGCGGGGCCAATCGACGCAGCGTTTTGGGGGCGGGACGTGGCATTTCGAGGGCGGGCCCGGGGGCGTGGTTTCGGCCCGGGGCAGTCCGGGGGCATGGCCGCACCCTTCGGAACCACCCCCAGGTTGTGTCTCGGCGCGCCAGCTGCACGCTGGCGCGCGTGGATTTACTTCTCCCTCCGAGAGGCGTAAATCCGTGGACAAAGGTAGGGGGGGGGTTAGATAGGGCCGGGGGGGTGGGTTAGGTAGAGGAAGGGAGGGGAAGGTGAGGGGAGGGCGAAAGAGAGTTCCCTCCGAGGCCGCTCCGATTTCGGAGCGGCCTCGGAGGGGAACGGAGGCAGGCTGCGCGGCTCGGCACCGATCCTAGATTTTAGAAGATACGCGCGGCTACACGCGTATCTACTAAAATCCAGCGTACTTTTGTTTGCGACTGGTGCGCCAACAAAAGTACGCGAACGCGCATTTTTTAAAAATCTACCCCTAAGTAAACTTGATTAATAGCCGTTAATGGACTTCTCCTCCAAGAACTTATCCAAACCTTTTTTGAACCCAGCTACACTAACTGCACTAACCACATCCTCTGGCAACAAATTCCAGAGCTTTATTGTGCGTTGAGTAAAAAATAATTTTCTCCGATTAGTCTTAAATGTGCTACTTGCTAACTTATTAGAATGTACCCTAGTCCTTCTATTATTTGAAAGTGTAAATAACCGAGTCACATCTACTGGTTCAAGACCTCTCATGATCTTAAAGACCTCTATCATATTCCCCCTCAGCCGTCTCTTCTAGAAGCTGAACAGCCCTAACCTCTTCAGCCTTTCCTCATAGGGGAGCTGTTCCATCCCCTTTATCATTTTGGTTGCCCTTCTCTGTACCTTCTCCATCGCAATTATATTTTTTTGAGATGTGGGACCAGAACTGAACACAGTACTCAAGGTGTGGTCTCACCATGGAGCGATACAGAGTCATTATGACATTTTCCGAGTACTGCCCGCATAAGGACTTTAAGTGGGTAGACCTTATGTGGTTTAAAAGTTGGATTGGTTAGTTGTATAAACCATTGGATAGTCGGCTGCCAATTCGCTTGAGTTTTTTTTTAAACCTAAGGGGTAGATTTTCAAAGTGTTATGCGCATAAAAGGCCTTATGTGCTCAGGGCCAATTTTCAAAGGCCCGGTCACGAGCATAAATCCCCAGGACGTGCGTAAGTCCCGGGGCCTTGGGAAAGGGGAGGGGGCGGAGCGGCCCGGGGGATTGCTTGCCAGCAGGGTGCTGGTGCGCGTAACCTGTGCCTACCCTGAGGCAGGCGCAAATGTAAAATAAAGATTTAGGGGGGGCTAGGTTAGGGGAAGGGGAAGGGAGGTTAGTAAAGGGGGTTGGGAAATTCCCTCCCAGTCCGCTCCGAAATTGGAGCAGACCGGGAGGGAACTGAGGAAGAACGCGGGCGTTGGCGCGCGTAGGATGCACAAGTGAGCACCCCACTGCGCACGCCGACCCCCGATTTAATAACATACGTGCACTTGCTCGCACATGTTATTAAATTGTGTGTCCATGTGTGCACGCCAGGTAGCACGCACATCTTTGAAAATCTACCCCTAAGTTTAAGGGTGTTTTGATACAACGGTGTTCGCCATTTTTCGATGGATGCTTTTCTTGCCAGTAAATGTGGGTATAATGCTCCAAGTTATTGCATTTTTTGTGACTTTTTGGACTTCAATTGATTTTTTTGTTTTATTATTTTTTTAGGTGCATCTTTGAGTGTTCTTGACAACTGGATACATTTATAAACATTCTTGGTTGATATCCGAATATATGATCTGCCGTTGAAAGGTGGAAAGAAGGCAAAACGATCACCGGCATGGATAAAAGGGGAGGTGAATAAAGCTATTTTAGCCAAAAGATCTTCATTCAAAATTTGGAAGAAGGATCCAACAGAAAAAAATAGGATAATGCATAAGCATTGGTAAGTTAAATGTAAGACATTGATAAGACAGGCTAAGAGACAATTTGAAATGAAGTTGGCTGTAGAGGCAAAAACTCAAAGTAAATGCTTTTTAAAATATATCTGAAGCAGAAAGCATGTGAGGGAGTCAGTTGGACTGTTAGATGATTGAGGGGTTAAAGGGGCAATTAGAGAAGATAAGGACATCATGGAAAGATTAAATGATTTTTTTGCTCAGTGTTTATTGAAGAGGATGTTGGGCAAATACCCGTATCAGAGAAGGTTTTCATGGGTAATGATTCAGATGGACTGAACCAAATCATGGTGAACCTAGAAGATGTGGTAGGCCTGATTGACAAACTGAAGAGTAGTAAATCACCTGGACCAGATGGTATACACCCCAGGGTTCTGAAGGAACTAAAAAATGAAATTTCAGATCTATTAGGAAAAATTTGTAACCTATCATTAAAATCATCAGTTGTACCTGAAGACTGGAGGGTGGCTAATGTAACTCCAATATTTAAAAAGGGCTCCAGGGGTGATCCGGGAAACTACAGACCGGTTAGCCTGACTTCAGTGCCAGGAAAAAATAGTGGAAAGTGTTCTAAAGATCAAAATCACAGAACATATAGAAAGATATGGTTTAATGGAACAAAGTCAGCATGGCTTTACCCAAGACAAATCTAGCCTCACAAATCTGCTTCACTTTTTTGAAGGAGTTAATAAACATGTAGATAAAGGTGAACCGTAGGGGTGTGCATTCGTATTGAACATAAATGTAAAACGCTACTTATTTTTTTTTTAACTTAAAAAAGTGATAAGACATAAACGATCGGATTTCCAACTTATTCAACATAGCTATGTTGAATAAGTTGGAAATCGCGATTGTTGATCCAAAATAAAAATTTAAACCCCTCACCTTCCTTAATCCCCCCCCAAAGACTTACCACAACTCCCTGGTGATCCAGCGAGGAGTGAGGACGCCATTTCTGAAAGCCTTTCCGAGGAGCACGTGACGTCGGCGCCACGTCGGAGTGACGCGGCATCACGTGATTCCCCGCGTGTTTGCGCCGGAACGCTCGTTCGGCCCAAAAGGAACTTTTGGCCAGCTTGGGGGGGTCAGGAGGCCCCCCCAAGCTGGCCAAAAGTTCCTTTTGGGCCGAACGAGGGTGCCGGAGGGAACTCGCGGGGAATCACGTGACGCCGCGTCACGCCGACGTCACGTGATTCCCCGCAGGGTCGCTTCCGGGATCCTCGTTCGGCCCAAAAGGAACTTTTGGCCAGCTTGGGGGTGTCAGGAGGCCCCCCCAAGCTGGCCAAAAGTTCCTTTTGGGCCGAACGAGGATCCCGGAAGCGACCCCGCGGGGAATCACATGACGTCGGCGCCACGTCGCTGTGACGCGGCGTCACGTGATTCCCCGCGAGTTCCCTCCGGCACCCTCGTTCGGCCCAAAAGGAACTTTTGGCCAGCTTGGGGGTGTCAGGAGGCCCCCCCAAGCTGGCCAAAAGTTCCTTTTGTGCCGAACGAGCATTCTGGCGCGAACCCGCGGGGAATCACGTGACGCCGCGTCACTCCGACGTGACGCCGACGTCACGTGCTCCTTGCAAAGTTGGTCAGAAATGGCGTCGTGACCCCGCTGGACCACCAGGGAGTTGTGGTAAGTCTTGGGGGGGGGGGGATTAAGGAGGGTGAGGGGTTTAAATTTTTATTTGCACATATGGACATATACTCAACTCATTGAATTCTGTTTATGTCCATATTGACCGCAAATGGGACCCCCTTTGGACATATGGACATATGAACTTAAACTTTTGCTCTGCACATCCCTAGTGAACCGGTTGATGTAGTATATTTGGATTTTCAGAAGGCATTTGACAAAGGTCCTCATGAGAGGATTTTAGGAAAAGTAAAAAGTCATTGGATAGGTGGCGATGTCCTTTCGTGGATTACAAACTGGCTAAAAGACAAGAAACAGAGAGTAGGATTAGATGGACAATTTTCTCAGTGGAAGGGAGTGGGCAGTGGAGTGCCTCAGGGATCTGTATTGGGACCCTTACTTTTCAATATATTTATAAATGATCTGGAAAGAAATAGAACAAGTTGAGGTAATCAAATCTGCAGGTGATACAAAATTGTTCAGAGTAGTTAAATCATAAGCAGATTTTGATAAATTGCAGGAAGACCTTATGAGACTGGAAAATTGGGCATCCAAATGGCAGATGAAACTTAATGTGGATAAGTGCAAGGTGATGCATATAGGGAAAAATAACCCATGCTATAATTACACAATGTCAGGTTCCATATTAGGAGCTACCACCCAAGAAAGAGATCTAGACGTCATAGTTGATAACACGTTAAAATCATTGGTTCAGTGTGCTGCGGCAGTCAAAAAAGCAAACAGAAAATTGGGAATTATTAGAAAGGGAATGGTGAATAAAACGGAAAATGTCATAATGCCTCTGTATCGCTCCATGGTGAGACCACACCTTGAATACTGTGTACAATTCTGGTCGCTGCATCTCAAAAAAGATATAATTGCAATGGAGAAGGTACAGAGAAGAGTGACCAAAATGATAAGGGGAATGGAACAGCTCCCCTATGAGGAAAGACTAAAGAGGTTAGGACTTTTCAGCTTGGAGAAGAGACGACTGAGGGGGGATATGATAGAGGTGTTTAAAATCATGAGAGGTCTAGAACAGGTAGATTTGAATCAGTTATTTACTCTTTCAGATAATAGAAAGACTAGAGGACACTCCTTGAAGTTAGCATGTGGCACATTTAAAACTAATCGGAGAAAGTTCTTTTTCACTCAACGCACAATAAAGCTCTGGAATTTGTTGCCAGAGGATGTGGTTAGTGCAGTTAGTGTAGTTGTGTTTAAAAAAGGATTGGATATGTTCTTAGAGGAGACTTGCCAGGTTCTTGTGGCCTGGTTTTGGCCTCTGTTGGAAACAGGATGCTGGGCTTGATGGACCATCGGTCTGACCCAGTATGGCATGTTCTTATGTTCTTATGAATTCAGCATTTTTGTTTATTTCAACCACTACCACATAGATAATTGTTATACAGATGAATAGTGTATTGCGTTTTTGTGTTTTTTTTCCTTAGGTAATATGTTATGTTTGCTTCCTTCATAGTTTCTTTTATCCCTGAAGAAGCCCTGCATGGGCGAAACGAGGGTCCCTTGTTGGATTCTGTTGAGAACATACTTGTGGTTTCGTCAATCTGGGATGTTTTGAGTTAATGAGAGTGAGTTCTGCATTTTCGACTTATTAGAGCTTTTGTCGATTGGGAATTGAGACATTGATAGTGACATTTGTGGTTCCTTCACTAAGAGTTCATTGTTTGTGAATTTTGTGATTTGAATAACGTCCTGTAAGATAATGTTTTCCATATTATAAACATTCCCATTTGACAATGTGCGACCTCATATGATCTCATTTTGGGCATATTTTATCTTGTAACATTTCTTAAGTTTGAATGTATGTGATTTATAGTGTTGATGGATATGTTGATGGATGTGTGAGTAGGAGTGAATACTTTGTATTTTGTTGTATATGGTGGTCACATTTTATGTTAGTGTTTTCATATGTGACAGTATATTGCTATGAGTAACATGTTTGCTGTATAACTTCTATGATTTTCTGAATATTGTATATTTTTTGCACCATTATATGTTTTTTGTAATAAAACACCTTTGATATTATTTGTAGTACATTTGTATAGTGCAATTCTTTCTCTCATCCAGTACACAGCTTGGAAATGTGTGCACACCGCTTCCAGAATGCTAAACTCTGAGCCCATCCCGGAACCTCCAGACCATATACATGTGAGCCTGCTCGTGCATGCTTACCTTCAGGCCGGGATAACATATTATTGACATTGTACATGTGCAAACCTTTAGTGTGCAGAACAGATGGTATTCTGAGACATTGCCCTTCTGTGGGAAGCTGAAAGCAAGACGGTGCAAGAAATGTACAGTTTTACTGGCCTTGTCTCGTTTTTTCTGGTTTCATTGCTTAGCCTAAAAAAATCACTTGAGCTCACTGACCCCCAACCATGATGAAGCCCTGCTACAGGAAGAGGTAGGTAAGAGGAAGGGATGGCCTGGAGACCCAGCTAGGATGAGCCGTCTCAAATAAATGCAAATGAATCCTTGCAAAAGCATCTGGGTCTGCAATCTATCATCCAGATGTTCCTGTCACAGCCTGTGGCTGCATTACTTGTTGTATTGCAAAGAGGAATATTTGCCAAAAATACTATTGTAAAGTAAGATTGAAGCCCCTTTGCTATTTTTTTCCTGGGCTAGGACCGATGGTGCAGGTGTCTTTGCTGTTTACTGACCTTCTCCGGGATCCAAGGCTTTCATTCCAGTCATCGTAGCAAGAATACAAATAGCCAAGAAATATTGTTTAGTGCTGACTTTTTAAGTACAAGAAAGTGAAACTGTAGCCTAACCCAGCGCCTTGGCAAATTACTACAATGGACAGATGGGATTTCATTATCTGTTACAGAGAAATACAAGGCTTTGGACTGGTGCTCATTCATCTGTGAGAGAGTAATTTTCAGCCTGCTTGTCCAGAACGCTTTCTAAATCTTCCCTGCATCTGCCCAGCAGCTGCCTAAAGTAGCATTGTCAATGTCAATATTTTATTACCGGCAGCCGCATTGTGCCTTAATGCGTTTCTGAAGCCAAGGAAATGACTGCAAAGAGAGATTTCAGGGCTGGCATCCAGGGCCTCACATCTAAATATGCTGCTCACTTTGTGTGCAATTTAAAATCTTATTCAATAGCCATTCTGTTCCCTGATAACGTATGCTCTCAACAATTAGCAGGGGGGGAAAAAAGCAATTGCTCTTTGTCACAGCACACAAATGGCAGAAAAGGTGTCCCGCTCAGATAGTTAGTGAACCGGTCTGTGTCCTGCCAAGCAAATTGTAAATAATAGGAGAGCACCTTGGGCACGGGATGTGTGCATCTCAGTTAATTGTTCCAAGGCATTGGCGGATGTGATGATTTCTGCTTTGCATAGCACTGATTCTCAGGCAAATGAAGGAAATCCCGATGGACAATGTCCTGCCATCCAGTGTCGCCCCTGTAAGAGATTTCAGCAAGGACCAGGCATTCACCCTGGGACTATTTTTCCATGTTGTCCCTGCTGACAGCAGTGAGAGACTGTGAATGCACCTCAGCTTTAGAGCACAGTGGAAAGTTACTTTGATACCCACTCTTGGCCTTCTCTCTTCCTCTGAAACCTGAAAGCATGAATCCGAAAGCCACTGCTCTGTGTGTCAGTCACCACATTGCAGAAACAGTGAAACGCAAATTCTGCAGGACTGAACTGGAAACTATTACACATTTATTATTTTTATATCCCGACATATCACATCGGTTTACATTCAGGTAGTGGAGGTATTTCCCTCTCCCCAGAGGGCTCACAATCTAAGTTTTTGTACCTGAGGCGATGGAGGGTAAAGTGACTTGTCCAAGGTCACAAGGAGCGACAGCAGGACCTCGAACCCTGCTCTCCTGGTTCATAGCCCACGGCTCTAATCACTAGGCTGCTCCTCCTCCCCATCCCCACATCTTATTGCTGGGTGTGACGTGCTGATGACTGAAGACCTGTATACAGAGGGACACACTTAAGAGGTAATTTTGCATGCGTACTATTGTAGTGATTTCCAAACGCCATTTATTTGAATAAAGTGCACTTGCATGAGTAAATCCTATGAACAATATTCTAGCAATTTTCAAAAGCCCACGTATTCAAGTAAAGTTCATTTCTATGTGTAAAATCCAATTTTACTTGAGTAAAGGCTTTTTAAAATCAGAACCCAAGGTAGTGTAACCCCTGTCTCTCTGTGGCCGACCCTGGGGTCAAACACTAGATACTTGGCGCTAGGTCCCTTACCATCAGGGCAGGTTTTTGATACATTTTTTTTCTCATTCTGGGAAACACCCTGTCCCCTTTGGAGAAGGGCAAACCCCCAGACCTGAGAGCAGGAGCTGGAGACCTGTGCACGACCCCTCTACTCCCGGCCTAGAGGATGCAAGACCAGTGACAGCTCAGCATTACCTTGTGTTATGATTTTGGACCTAGAGCAGTTCGTTTTTTCCCCCTTTTGTTAGTGTGGAGGGTTTTTCCCCATCCTTCCTCTCAACCTGGAGGCAGGAGATTGAGAAGTTTGTTCAAGGTTGGAAACATCAGACTTTCCCTCCCCAGAGACGTCGGGCAGAATTGAAAGACAGAGCAGAATGAAACATCAAGACCTGAAGACTCCCAGCTGGATCTCCACCCCAAAGGGACCAGGACGCAGGCTGTGGGCAGAAGACAGAACTTTGCACTCAGGTAGGATCTTTTCGTGATTTGGGGTCCCCCCTAGGATTTGTTTGTATCATGATGAGGAGACACTGGCCAGCTCCCTCCCACGAGCTCGAGAGAAGGACACGAGCACCCCGGCTGAGAGGCCTTGTAAAGACGTCTAATGCACACTCCCATCTGTGGAAAGCATGTGGGAAAGTGACTGATGTTTTGGGAATAATCAGGGTCCAGCCCGCCTGTCCCTGAGGAGAACACAAAACCAGAGAGAGAAGGAGAAACGCTCCATCACCTGGACCCAGGAGGATTTCCACCCACCCACACACCAAGAACTCCCTCTCTGGGATCTGCAGAGAGAAGGGGCAGGATGGAGAAGGTAGCCCCCACTAAAACCTACGTGTATGCCCCTAGGAGAAACAGCAGAGGGATGCATGTCCAATTCTGAAGGATTTCCTCAGGGGGCGGCTTTGGATGTGTGCTCCTTACTGGTCCCTCCACCCTCCATAACCACAGCACTCACCCCCTTCCAGTCCAAGCACACGAATGATACAGAAAAGTGCAGGGTTCACTTCAGAGGTAACGGCTTTGCAGTCAATAAAGTTCCAAAACTACAGCAAATAGAGATGTGCATTAGCTTAAAACAAGTGTGCTAATTCTTTTCATTTAGGGGCCCCAAAATGAATCAGGAGCCCCCAAAATGGAACAAACCTTATTCAATTATTTCATTTTAAACAAATGCACATTGCCTAACTGAGGCCCGAAGCTGTGGCCTCACCTACAGCAAAAAACAAAATCCAACCCCACTAAATCTCAAAAAATGTTTTGAAAGCAAAACTGCACTGTTGACTTACAAACGCATAAAAATTGTGCAGATAGTTGGTGATGGTTCCTACATACAAATATCATTAAAGGTGCCCAAAGCAGGTTACCCAATGAATGATTTTAAATAATCATTAAGCAACCACCATATTATTATTGTAAATCTTAAGAACTGCAGTGCCACAAACACTGTGTACTTATTCACAGAAATTGTGTATATGTTGAAAAATAAACTGAACTAAAAAGTCTCTGTGTCTGGGATATGTCTGTCTTTTCTATAATCGGTAAACACTCCCGATGCACTCCCAACATGGCCAAGTTTCGGAATAAATCTTTCATCAGGGGACGTGTAAATTGACAGAAACTAGAAGGAAGAAAACGTCTCATCGAATACATTGCTAGACGCATAAATTAGCGGCAAAGAAGGAAGAAAACTTCTTATGCAATTTATCCAAGAGACAGCATTAACATGGCTAAAGCACTGTTCTCTTCTAAATCTCATTTCTATAAATGATCATGGGCCACGGAAACAACCAATAGCAAAGTTTTACAACAGCCTCATCTGTCATGTATTGGCACTTCATGAAGTTTTTAAGGAGCCTCCCTTGATAGCCTCATCTCCTGGCTCTATTATACGTGATCGCGTGGTGCATTCTTATTTCACAGAAGTTGGGGCCACAACAGTGGGCAGCCATGTAACATGCAACCATTGCAGCGTTTGTGATAATGCTATTGAAGGACAAACATGGCAAGACCCTGTTACAGGCTATTATGTTAAGCGCAAATCCATGACTACTTGCAAATCATCAATTGTGGTTTACATTATAGTTTGCCCTTGCCCAAAGGTGTATATGGGTCATACGAGCCGATCGGTAAAAACCAGGATGATGGAAAATCAGCCTCTGCTTAACTCAGATAATAGAAGGACCAGGAGCCACTCCATGAAGTTAGCAAGTAGCTCATTTAAAACAAATCGAAGAAAATTCTCTCTCACTCAGTGCATAGTTAAACTCTGGAATTCATTGCCAGGGGATGTGGTTTCAGAAGTTAGTGTTACTGGGTTCAAAAAGGTTTAGATAAGATCCTAGAGCTTAAATCCATAAATTGCTATTACGGTAATTAATAAGCAATAGTAGCTTGTGATCTATCTAATGTTTGGGGTAATTGCCATGTACTTTGACTTGGATTGGCCACTGTTGGAAACAGGATGCTGGGCTTGATGGACCTTGGTCTGACCCAGTATGGCATCTTCTTTTGTTCTTATGTCAAGATCTTAACTCGTCCACTCTGACAGCACCTATTGTGGCTCATTGCATTGAAAACAAAAACATACTTCTGAGTACCTGACGTGGACAGTGATTGAACAAATCATTCCTACTCTATGTGACGGTGATCTTTCTGTGCAATTGAACTATTGGGAACAATTTTGGATATTCACTTTACAAAAGACGCGCCCTACAGGTCTCAATGAAGACTGTGATTGGCCATCTTTGACCTGACGCAAAACATTGCTATTGGTTGTTTCCGCGTCCCATCGTCATTTATATAAATGAGATTTAGAAGAGAACCTTGCTTCAGCCATTTTGATGCTGTCTGTCAGAGGGATTGGATGAGAAGTAATCTTCCATCTTTGCCGCTGATTCATGCATCTAGCAATGCATAAGATGCGAGGGTTTCTTCCTGCACCTCACAAAATCTTACCTATGTTGCATAATTCTGTGGCTTTTTTCTTTTTGTAAGCCACTTGCCCAAACATTCTTTGTGAAGGCAAGAAAGATGTGAGCAGTGAATTACGAGTATACTAGCTTGAATTATGCAGAACTGATTGTATGCAGTGACAGATTCCTAGCTGTTAATATAGCATTGATGCATCTCAGCAGTGGTTGTGTCTTCTGATATTCTTAAGGTCTTTGGGGGACCCTGGATATATGCTGGGTAATGGACAAGATAAATAGTGTACATGTCAGACAGTATTTAGGTGTGTAAAATGTAACTGACTATCTGAGTTGCAAGGCTGGTGCTAGCATTTTAGCTGCCATGTGCAAAAAATTGCCATGCTGCCCCCCCATTCTGTATTTTTAAAACAAAATTGTTGTTGTTCCCCCCAATAACCAACACAATGCATCTGATGAAGTGGACTATTCCAGAAAGCTCATGCTTTAATAAATTGATTTGTCTATAAGGTTCCATCTGACGCCTGTCATTTCAGCACACAATAGAAACTGTCAGCCTTACGCTCTGTCCCAGTCCCCCTTCCACTGCCAAAAAAAAGCACTGCTCTCTCTGGCAATCAAAACTATGAAAATTAACACACTCCCCCGATCCTACTTTACCACATCCACAGGCCCAAAATTTCTAAATTGTGAAGGAATGATCTCCAGGTGCTCCTTCCCTGCCGGTACATAAGATTGGTGTAGGCTGGGCTCTGGAGCCAGCACCAGTTTCTTGTACAGAAAAACATGCACTGCTGTGGCACCACCCAGAAAACCCTGCAAAAAAAGACACTTAGAACCCATAGATAGTAATATTGTAATGCGTCTTACGTGTGAAAAAATCCCCCACCAAAACAGCACTAACTGCAAGCAGTCAAACAAGAAGAAGACTATGAAAAAGCAAATATTACTCCAGGCCCTGACACCTGCTACTTCTCTGTGCTAGCAGAACACCTCACCTTGCTTACACATGCAGAACACAGACAGAGCCTCACCAAGTAAAGAGATCGTAAAATATAAACAGAAATGCTCGCAGAAACTGAGCCGGAAACTCCAAGCTAGAGTCTGTGTATTACTAAGCAATGGAGAAACAGAAACGTCACCAATCCAGCGGGAGCACGGAGAGGAGAGGAGCACCTTGCTGGTGGCTGGAAAGAATCAGTAACCACTGCTTGGAGACATTTGTAAAACTTAAATATTATTGGGGAGAAGTAAGCTATTGGGGAATATTATTTAGTGTGTTTGTGTGTTTTGTTTTAAATAGATAGTCAGGCAACAAACAGAAGTTTGTGTGTTTGTATTTCCCAACCCTCCCACCCCCCTCTCCCATTCACCCCAGCTCATCCTTGAATTTATAGGCAGGTGTCAATTTCACACTTAAAAAATAAAAAAAAAAAAATCAACCTTTTAACTCAAACTCAGAAATTCCCCACACCTTATCAAGAGTTTATTCATTCCCTGGTAGGTTACTACCAGATATATCGTAAATACACTGATACAGTTAAAGGACCCTAACTTTATGCGATTCTACACCCATAGCAAGCTAAAATTTAACTAGGAACTGATCAAAATTGAGATGAAGGCAGCAGTTCAGCAGCAAGAGGGGGGCTTCCCAGTCTTTTGCATCGAGTGTCACATGTATGATTTTTTTACCCACCTGTGAGAAGTTGTACATGTGCATGCGATGCAAAGAGCTCCTGGCTCTCAGAGAACGAGTCCGATCTCTGGAGGCTACAGTGGCAGACCTGGAGGAGCTGAGGCAGACAGAGAGGTATATAGATGAGACCTTCAGGGACATAGTAGTCAAGTCCCAACTTCAGACTGGCAGCCCTGGTGCTGCCTTGGAGGAAGAAGGTCTCATGATAGGAGAGCATCAACCTGGTGCAGCAGGAGAGGATCCTGTGGCAAGGACCTGCTCTCCAGGTGATGCATTGTCCTTTCGCACTGAGGATATCTCCCCAAGGCCTACTGCCCAGGAGGGAAGGGTTAGGTCGGCCGTCATAGTTGGTGATTCGATTATTAGGAATGTAGATAGCTGGGTGGCGGGTGGGCGTGAGGATCGCCTGGTAACATGCCTACCTGGTGCGAAGGTGGCGGACCTCACGCGTCACCTAGATAGGATTTTAGACAGTGCTGGGGAGGAGCCGGCTGTCGTGGTACATGTGGGCACCAACGACATAGGAAAATGTGGGAGGTAGGTTCTGGAAGCCAAATTTAGGCTCTTAGGTAGAAAGCTTAAATCCAGGACCTCCAGGGTGGCATTCTCTGAAATGCTCCCTGTTCCACGCGCAGGTCACCAGAGGCAGGCAGAGCTCCAGAGTCTCAATGCGTGGATGAGACGATGCTGCAAGGAAGAGGGATTCAGTTTTGTTAGGAACTGGGGAACCTTTTGGGGAAGGGGCAGTCTCTTCCGAAGGGATGGGCTCCACCTTAACCAGGGTGGAACCAAGCTGCTGGTGCTAACCTTTAAAAAGGAGATAGAGCAGCTTTTAAACTAGAACAAAGGGGAAAGCCGACAGTCGCTCAGCAGCAATGGTTCGGAGAGAAGTATCTTTAAAGGATACTAATGATGCATTAGAATTAGGGCATCCCGACAGTGAGGTTCCAATAATTAGAAAAGTAGTCCAAGTGCCTGTAACTAAAAACTCACCTGAGCTAAAAAATTCTAACTTATCCCTATCAATTAAAAAGCAAAATAAAAATACAAACAAAAAACAAACTTTGAAATGTTTGTATGCTAATGCCAGAAGTCTAAGAAGTAAGATGGGAGAATTAGAATGTATAGCAGTGAATGATGACATAGACTTAATTAGCATCTCAGAGACATGGTGGAAAGAGGATAACCAATGGGACAGTGCTATACCGGGGTACAAATTATTAGGGATGTGCAGAGCAAACGTTTATGTTCATAAGTCCATAAGTCGAAAGGGGGTCCCATTTGCGGTCAATATGGACATATGGAGAATTCCATAAGTTGAGTCTATGTCCATACGTGCAAATAAAAATTTAAACCCCTCACCCTCCTTAATCCCCCCCCCCCAAGACTTACCAAAACTCCCTGGTGGTAGATCAGGGAGTCAGGACGCCATTTCTGACCTCCTTTGCGAGGAGCACGTGACGTCGGCGTCACGTCGGAGTGACGCGGCGTCACGTGATTCCCCGCGCGATCGCTCCGGGGGATCCTCGTTGCACCCAAAAGGAACTTTTGGCCAGCTTGGGGGGTGTCAGGAGGCCTCTCTAAGCTGGCCAAAAGTTCCTTTTGGGTGCAACGAGGGTCCCCCGGAGCGATCGCGCGGGGAATCACGTGACGCCACGTCACTCAGACGTGACGCCGACGTCACCTGCTCCTCACAAAGGACTTCAGAAATGGCATCCTGACTCCCTGCTGTACCACCAGGGAGTTTTGGTAAGTCTTGGGGGGGGGGGGATTAAGGAGGGTGAGGGGTTTAAATTTTTATTTAGGATCAACAATCGCGATTTCCAACTTATTCAACATAGCTATGTTGAATAAGCTGGAAATCCGATCGTTTTCGCCTCATCACTTTTTTAAGTTAAAAAAAAAATTAGTTGCGTTTTACATTTAAGTTCAAAATGAATGCACACCCCTACAAATTATATCGCAATGACAGAGAGGAGCATCTTCATGGCAGAGCGGCGCTTTATGTCTGTGATGCAACAGAGTCCAGCAGGATAAAGATCCTTACATGAAACTAAATGTGCATTCAAATCTTTATGTGTCGGGGAAGACTATAGTCATAGGGATATACTACCGTCCACCTGGTCAAGATAGTGAGACTGACAGTGAAATACTAAGCAGCCCCACCACCATTACCTCTCTCACCAAGTCCTGTGCTCCACTGAGAATTAGATCTAAAATTGCTCCCTCTCTCGTCGGTTCCTGAACCAATTGCTCCATAAAGCTATCATTTATTCCATCCAGGAACTTTATCTCTGTAGCGTGTCCCGATGATACATTTACCCAGTCAATATTGGGGTAATTGAAGTCTATTAACAAAAGGAGTCATCAGTTATCCACCATAACCAAAATCTGTCAGTATCAAGGTGGAACCAAATTAAATTTAATAATAATAGCTCTAGAAGGTGTCAGCAAGCCTGACGTTGTGTGACTTAAACTAAGACACCAACCGGTCTTCTCAATCATTTTTCGTTTAAATACAGTTACCCCTATGGGACTTAATGCTGAATTAGACTTACATTCATTCCTTGGATAAACAAAAACATTTTTTGATTTTTTATTGTTTACCACTGCTGTCTATCTTGCTAGGATTTCATAAGAAGACACGTCATGAATATTTGGCGTGATTAATGACGTCAGACGACTGTTGAACATTTAAAGAGACGCGAGACTCGGCTTCAATCCCTCCTCTCTGTTCCGGTTACAAAAGCTGAGACGCTATGTCCTGATGAACGGGTAGCTTGCTTAATCTGAAGATAAGTATAGATTTCTTTACCTTCCACGCAATAATATTTTACAAATGCTTCATTTATTGTTATTGCAGGATAAAGACTCTTGTCTATATGTCTTTCATATGCCCCTGAGGAAGCTTAAGAGTGAAACACTGGCCATGTTGGGCTATTATATGTTAAAGCAAAATTTATTAAGAGTCTACCTTTTACCAATGGAGGACTATTTTTAAGAAAAAGTAAAAAACTCAAACAAAAAATATTTTTGAATAAATTAAAATACAAAGAAGGTGAATGATTGAGAAGACCGGTTGGTGTCTTGGTTTAAGTCACACAACATCAGGCTTGCTGACACCTTCTAGAGCTATTATTATTAAATTTAATTTGGTTCCACCTTGATACTGACTGGTAATTGAAGTCTCCCATTATTACTGCACTACCAATTTGGTTAGCTTCCCTAATTTCTCTTAGCATTTCACTGTCCGTCTCACCATCTTGACCAGGTGGACGGTAGTATACCCCTATCACTAGAGTCTTCCCCAACACACAAGGGATTTCTAGCCATAAAGATTCAATTTTGCATTTAGTCTCATGCATGCAGGATGTTTATCCTGTTGGACTCTATGCCATCCCGGACATAAAGCGCCACACCTCCTCCCGAGTGCTCCTCTCTGTCATTGCGATATAATTTGTACCCCGGTATAGCACTGTCCCATTGGTTATCCTCTTTCCTCCATGTCTCTGAGATGCCAATTAAGTCTATGTCATCATTTACTGCTATACATTCTAATTCTCCCATCTTACTTCTTAGACTTCTGGCATTAGCATACAAACATTTCAAAGTTTGTTTTTTGTGTGTATTTTTATTCTGCTTTTTAATTGATAGGGAGAAGTTAGAATTTTTTAGCTCAGGTGAGTTTTTAGTTACAGGCACTTGGACTATTTTTCTAATTATTGGAACCTCACTGTCGGGATGCCCTAATTCTAATGCATCATTAGTATCAGTTTATCTTCAAATTCCATCTGCAGGAGATTCTCCTGAAAGCCAAACTAGCTGCGTGCTCCTGGAGCTTCAGAACTGCTTTCAAGGATTGCTCTGAAATTGTTAAAACATTTAGAATTATCCACACAAGCACTAAACCAGCTGTGCTAGAAAACTCCTGCCCAGGGTTACACCTGGAGCTGGCCTTTAGAATAAGTTTAATAGCTTGGAGAATAAATCACCTCAGCGGCTTTTTAACTGTTTAGTTTTATTTAGCAGTGCAGTTAACATAAATTATGTTAATTGTGTGGGAATATATGTCAGCAGGCAGCAGAGTGGGTTTAGATTATTCAGAAATTGAGGGGTGAGGTATTGGATGCCAGCCCTGAAATCTCTGTTTACAGTAATTTGCTTGGCTGCAGAAAAGCCATTAAGGCACAACGTGCCTCCTAGTAATAAAATATTAACATGTTAATTTCCGTTTAAGCAGATGATGACTTGGGTTAATCGTCTTTACTGAAAGAACAATGCTAAGAAGATTTGGCCCCTTTTCATCTTTTTACCCTCTTTCTTTTCTACAAGGGATGTACAAATGGGCAAAATGCATCCAACGAGTACATATTTGTTTCATTTGTGGATCCCCAAAAGAAATAGAGGGTCACAAGAATGGAACAAAAAATATTTGTCTTGTTTGTTTCCCATTCAAGTCTATGGCACATTTATGTCTATGACAGTGGATTGCTGAGCAAAAAACAAAAACTGGTAACTGTAGCAACCAATTCTTGGCTGTGTGACCTCACAGCCTTGTCAGAGCTAAGTCAGGACAACTTGGCAAGGAAAACACAGAGAGACAAATCACGGTGCAACATGTTTTTATATAGCCTATAGTTGCAATCTGAATCAAGTGCCACTGACCTACTCCCACTGATCATGTGCAAACAGCTGACTGTATTTCCTTTCTAGCTCTTGGCAGACAAAGACACGTTTTTAGAACCACCCACATAGTTAAAAAAAAAGGCTCGGTACTGGTAAATGGCAGCTTCTGATATTCTTTGTGCTGTAGTGGTTTCATTTACTATGCCAGGAAGGCTACAACAGTGGCACTGTTGTTTTATATTTTTTTCTTCCCCTCAGGAAGATCAGGGTAGGAGACAGTTTGGGGAATGTAGCAGTGCTAGTGATTTCTTTCTCTCTGGACAGTGAGGTGAGCACATCACAATAAAAGACCGATAAGAAGAAGAGATACCAGAATGCCAATCTTTTTTATTCTGTTTAGTGTTTAATTAACACAGTGTGGAGGCAGTCAGCAGTGCACACAGCACAGCAGACATATACTGTATATGTCTGAGAATGTGTGTGTGTGTGTGTGTCTGAGTGTGTGTGACAGACAATTCTCCATACAGTGAGTGGTATTGAGAGTGTGGATACAGTATCAATATATTAATACATTAGTAATATATTCTACTTTTCGGTGTTTCAAAGCGGATTACATAAGAACATAAGAAATTGCCATGCTGGGTCAGACCAAGGGTCCATCAAGCCCAGCATCCTGTTTCCAACAGAGGCCAAAACCAGGCCACAAGAACCTGGCAATTACCCAAACACTAAGAAGAACCCATGCTACTGGTGCAATTAATAGCAGTGGCTATTAGGGATGTGCATTCGGATTGACCGCATATGGAAAACGCAACTCAATTTTTTTTTTTTACTTAAAAAAAAGATGGGGCGTATACGAGCAGATTTCCGACATAAATGAACATAGATATGTCGGATACGGCGAATCGCCATGCGCGCGCTTTCTCGCCGCCATTACCTGCGACTCGAGCTCGGAGCCCCGGATTACCTGAAAATGGCGGCGCCCCTGCGGTAACCATGCCAACCTGTCTGACCCTGTCCTGTGAGTCTCAGTGACTCACAGGAAAGGGTGGGACAGGTCGGCATGGATACCGGAACGCAGCGAATCTGCGTTCACCTTTTCAGAGAAGCACTGAATGCAGCGAATCGCGCTGTCATTCCGTGCTTCTCTGAGGATTTCCTGACGAGCCAGCAGCACTATAAAAGCAGCAGCAGCACGAGGACTGACGGACATTGTCAGCGATTCAGTGGGGAGGTGGGATCGGGATCGTGCAGGGTGGGCTTAGGCAGGCTGAGGCAGAGAAGATAGCAGAACCCGATTTGATAGACAACACAGAACAGAACCAGATTTGATAGACAACACAGAACAGATTCTTTGTTAGGGAAAAAAAAAAAAGAACATTCTTATTGAGTGAGTCTGTACATTTTATCCTGGGCAGTGCCAGGCAGGGCTGGCAGTACTCTGCCTCATATTTGCTATTTTTAAACAGACTTAAAAGCATTCTCCTTGAGTGGTTCAGTGCTGGCTGGGCAGCAGTTCCAGGGCTGGGAGTACTCTGCCTCATATCTACTTTAGTTCTATGTGCACTGCAGTGCACACAGACAGACACATTCCGTGCATTGCCAGGCAGACAGTGAGGCAGTGGGCATTGTAAACAGAGTGAACATTGCCCTTCAGCGAGTCTGTTACATTTGCTATTTTTAAACAGACTTAAAAGCATTCTCCTTGAGTGGTTCAGTGCTAGGTGGGCACTGGGCAGCAGTTCCAGGGCTGGGAGTACCCTGCCTCATATATACTTTAGTTCTATGTGCACTGCAGTGCACACAGACAGACACATTCCGTGCATTGCCAGGCAGACAGTGAGGCAGTGGGCATTGTAAACAGAGTGAAGATTGGCCTTCAGCGAGTCTGTTCAATCTGCTATTTTTAAACAGACTTAAAAGCATTCTCCTTGAGTGGTTCAGTGCTGGGTGGGCAGCAGTTCCAGGGCTGGGAGTACCCTGCCTCATATCTACTGAAAAGGAAGCTTGTTCTCTGTGCACTCACTGCACACACACACACAGACAGACACATTCCGTGCATTGCCAGGCAGGCAGTGGGCATAAACAGAGTGAAGATTGGCCTTAAGCGAGTCTGTTCAATTTGTTATTTTTAAACAGACTTAACCGCATTGTCCTTGAGTGGTTCAGTGCTGGGTGGGCAGCAGTTCCAGGGCTGGGAGTACCCTGCCTCATATCTACTGAAAAGGAAGCTTGTTCTCTGTGCACTCACTGCACACACACAGACAGACACATTCCGTGCATTGCCAGGCAGGCAGTGAGGCAGTGGGCATTGTAAACAGAGTGAAGATTGGCCTTCAGCGAGTCTGTTCAATCTGCTATTTTTAAACAGACTTAAAAGCATTCTCCTTGAGTGGTTCAGTGCTGGCTGGGCAGCAGTTCCAGGGCTGGGAGTACCCTGCCTCATATATACTTTAGTTCTATGTGCACTGCAGTGCACACAGACAGACACATTCCGTGCATTGCCAGGCAGGCAGTGAGGCAGTGGGCATTGTAACAGAGTGAAGATTGGCCTTAAGCGAGTCTGTTCAATTTGTTATTTTTAAACAGACTTAACCGCATTGTCCTTGAGTGGTTCAGTGCTGGGTGGGCAGCAGTTCCAGGGCTGGGAGTACCCTGCCTCATATCTACTGAAAAGGAAGCTTGTTCTCTGTGCACTCACTGCACACACACAGACAGACACATTCCGTGCATTGCCAGGCAGACAGTGAGGCAGTGGGCATTGTAAACAGAGTGAACATTGCCCTTCAGCGAGTCTGTTACATTTGCTATTTTTAAACAGACTTAACCGCATTGTCCTTGAGTGGTTCAGTGCTGGGTGGGCACTGGGCAGCAGTTCCAGGGCTGGGAATACCCTGCCTCATATATACTTTAGTTCTATGTGCACTGCAGTGCACACAGACAGACATATTCCGTGCATTGCCAGGCAGGCAGTGAGGCAGTGGGCATTGTAAACAGAGTGAAGATTGGCCTTAAGCGAGTCTGTTCAATTTGTTATTTTTAAACAGACTTAACCGCATTGTCCTTGAGTGGTTCAGTGCTGGGTGGGCAGCAGTTCCAGGGCTGGGAGTACCCTGCCTCATATCTACTGAAAAGGAAGCTTGTTCTCTGTGCACTCACTGCACACACACAGACAGACACATTCCGTGCATTGCCAGGCAGGCAGTGAGGCAGTGGGCATTGTAAACAGAGTGAAGATTGGCCTTCAGCGAGTCTGTTCAATCTGCTATTTTTAAACAGACTTAAAAGCATTCTCCTTGAGTGGTTCAGTGCTGGCTGGGCAGCAGTTCCAGGGCTGGGAGTACTCTGCCTCATATCTACTTTAGTTCTATGTGCACTGCAGTGCACACAGACAGACACATTCCGTGCATTGCCAGGCAGACAGTGAGGCAGTGGGCATTGTAAACAGAGTGAACATTGCCCTTCAGCGAGTCTGTTACATTTGCTATTTTTAAACAGACTTAACCGCATTGTCCTTGAGTGGTTCAGTGCTGGGTGGGCACTGGGCAGCAGTTTCCAGGGCTGGGAATACCCTGCCTCATATATACTTTAGTTCTATGTGCACTGCAGTGCACACAGACAGACACATTCCGTGCATTGCCAGGCAGGCAGTGAGGCAGTGGGCATTGTAAACAGAGTGAACATTGCCCTTCAGCGAGTCTGTTACATTTGCTATTTTTAAACAGACTTAACCGCATTGTCCTTGAGTGGCTCAGTGCTGGGTGGGCAGCAGTTCCAGGGCTGGGAGTACCCTGCCTCATATCTACTGAAAAGGAAGCTTGTTCTCTGTGCACTCACTGCACACACACAGACAGACACATTCCGTGCATTGCCAGGCAGGCAGTGAGGCAGTGGGCATTGTAAACAGAGTGAAGATTGGCCTTCAGCGAGTCTGTTCAATCTGCTATTTTTAAACAGACTTAAAAGCATTCTCCTTGAGTGGTTCAGTGCTGGGTGGGCAGCAGTTCCAGGGCTGGGAGTACCCTGCCTCATATCTACTGAAAAGGAAGCTTGTTCTCTGTGCACTCACTGCACACACACACACAGACAGACACATTCCGTGCATTGCCAGGCAGACAGTGAGGCAGTGGGCATTGTAAACAGAGTGAACATTGCCCTTCAGCGAGTCTGTTACATTTGCTATTTTTAAACAGACTTAAAAGCATTCTCCTTGAGTGGTTCAGTGCTGGCTGGGCAGCAGTTCCAGGGCTGGGAGTACCCTGCCTCATATCTACTGAAAAGGAAGCTTGTTCTCTGTGCACTCACTGCACACACACAGACAGACACATTCCGTGCATTGCCAGGCAGGCAGTGGGCATACACAGAGTGAAGATTGGCCTTCAGCGAGTCTGTTCAATCTGCTATTTTTAAACAGACTTAACCGCATTCTCCTTGACTTGGTCCGTTCATTTTGTTATTTTAAACAGACTGAGCATTCTTCTTGAGTGGGTCTGTTAATTTAGTTATTTTAAACTGACCGAACATTATTATTGTGGGACAGTGGGCAGTGTTACCACTAGTACTCATTGACATTAAATCCATAATGTCAGGGAAAGGGAGATGCAAGCGACTTAGTGGGAATGGCAGCGGAGGCACCGCAAAAGACACCAGCGCAACACCACCAGTACAGGTAAAAAGGCAACTGTCGCAATCAAACGTCTTTGTAGGGGATGGCAGTTCCATGGCAAAAAAAAAGAAATCAGACCATGAAACTTTGCAATCGCCAGCACCTGTTTCTGGCACTGTAGTTTTGGAGGAGAGTGAAGAGGAGGCAGAGTCTAGCCAGACAAAAGTTACACACCCAAGAGCAGCCAGGGGACAGAAGTGTCCTGCAAAACTTTGCGGTGACAAGGTAGCGCTGGCACTGTTAGCTTCTGATTCAGAAGAAGAATCTTCTTGGATGGGATTCTCATCAGAAACGGAAGATGTAATACCTGAGCAATCTTCGGTAGAATTTTCAGTTAGTCCTGTTTTAGCCTCCACCTCCAGAAATCTGCGGCAGGGGAGACATTCCACTGATATCAAGGAGGAGGAAGAGCTGTCAGAAGGGAGACAGAGGGTGACTGTTGCCCCCGCTGGCATTGCTTCGCCGGGTGCAGTGGGTGCACCACCCACACCCAGTAGTACCTCAACTCCAGTGCCACCATCCACCCCCAGGGCGGGAAAGAGAGGAGGATCACAAAAGAAATCTGTGATCTGGGCACATTTTAAAGTGACAGAAGACCCGCGTTATGCTCGGTGTAATTACTGTGCCAGGGATATTAGCAGAGGCAAGCAACTGGGACATCTGTCAAATTTTGGCATGGAGTATCATGTTAAGAGGCAACACCCAACAAGATTACTGCCATCTGGGGATGGTAGCATTTTCCGTCAGGGGACCCCTTCCCCTTCCAACCAGGGTGCTGTGGTAGGAAAGCAGCAGAGTCAGCCCACGCCCTCATACCCTTCTAGCAGTCAGGCGGCAGGCCAGAAACCCACTGACATGTGGGAGAAGCGACAATGCACCATGGAGGAAATGGGGTGGAGTGCGGTAACGCTATCCCGGGGTAGGAGGCAGGCAGCCGCAAAAGTAGTAACCAGGAGCATTGGGGAAATGATTGCCCTTGATGACCAGCCCCTGCAGTTAGTTGAGAATGTGGGTTTCAAACGTTTCTTGAAGGTCGTACTTCCAAATTACAAAGTCCCCTCCAGAACCACATTTAGTAGAAAGGTCATCCCAGCCTGTACAAGCACTGTGTCAGTCGCGTGCAAGCACTGCTAGGTAAGGCAGACGGAAGAGTGCATTTCACCTGCGATATCTGGACCGCCATGAATGCTGCACACTCTTACCTCTCTCTGACAGCACACTGGTGGGACATGGCAGAGGCAGGGGCAGCCAGCAGCTCTATTAC